>NC_041226.1:67028499-67079006 GCF_002837175.3 Physeter macrocephalus
GGGAACTGTACACGATGAGCAGCTCGGCAGTCACTTCAGGAGTTGCTCCTGAGCAGGGAAGCTCAGGGAGCTCTAGGCCACTGGCCAAGCACGGGTCTGTCACAGGGCTGTTCCTGTGCCTGGGGTTTGAGAAATTGGTCTTATGGCCAGTGACAAGTGCCTATGATGTCAAGCATCGGGAAGGCAGAGGTGTAAGGTAACAAGCTTCCCAAAAAACAGCAGTCGCCCCTTATTCTGCTCTGTGTGACAAGGCTGTGTTTTTACCTAATTATCATGTTTAATTCTAACGCAAGGCTAGGGTGTTAGGATCCCCATCTTACAGACAAGGAAACAGACCTACAGAGCTTAAGGAACCTGCTCAAGGTCATACAACTTGTAAATGACAGATGCAAGCCCTGAGCCCAGGCCGGTGGGACCGCACAGTCTGTCCCAGCTCCTCCCATGTCCCCTGCAGGGCCCAGGAGGCCTCACCTGCCCAGAGTTTTGCACAGCGGCTTCAGCCTGATTGCCCGGTTCGGTCCGTGCGGTCCCTCCAGGGGCGCGCAGCCCCTTTGGTCCCTATTGCGCCTTGGCTCGGACACTTCCTTCTGCAGGGCAGCCCCCGAGAGCCCCACGTGGGCAGGAGGACACCCTTGCCCTGTCCTGGCAGCTTCTCCCTGCAGCCACCTCCCAGGGGCGGGCTCAGGCCAGCTTACGAGCAGACGCATGAGAGAGGCAGGAAGCAGTGTGAGCTCGTGGTCAGCACCCTCCTCTGACCTGGCGACCTCCCTCTCTCCTCCCTGACGCTTCCTGCCGCTCGGGGCAGCGCCTCTCCGCGCTCCCCCATTACACGTGCTCCTGTAACTCTGCTGTGGGTCCGAATCACCAGGGGAGTGGTTAGAATGCAGATTCCTAGGCTCCAGCCCCAAGGATTCTGATCCAGGGGGGTCACACAAATGGGGCCTGGGAATTTGAATTTATTTTTATTTATTATTTTTTTTGCGGTACGCGGGCCTCTTACTGTTGCGGCCTCTCCTGTTGCGGAGCACAGGATCCGGACGCGCAGGCCCAGCGGCCATGGCTCACGGGCCCAGCTGCTCCGCGGCATGTGGAATCTTCCCGGACCGGGGCACGAACCCGTGTCCCCTGCATCAGCAGGCGGACTCTCAACCACTGCACCACCAGGGAAGCCCCAGGGAATTTGAATTTTTAACAAACAACCCAGCGAATGCTGATGCAGGGGTCCTGTGAACACACTTTGAACAGACCTGCCACTCACCTCTGTAGGCCCCGAGTCAAGAGTATAAATGCAAGCCCATATGTTTAATAGTTATAAATCAAGCTGACCAGTTGTCAAGTGCACCTCCGTAACTACCTGGCAGGCTGGGATTCCTGGACTGCGGAGCTCCAAGCCGGAAGCTAGGACAGCAGAGCGAGCGCTGCCCCAGCCCCCACCCCTCCCCCTGCTCTCCCGCCTCTGACTCTGACCCGCTTTGTGCCGTGAGGAATCTGCTGCTCAAGCAAGAGCACACCCAGCCTTCAAGTCCAAGCTCAGCCCACCCTCTTCCCGCCCCATAAACAGCTGTATCTTGAGCACCTGTCGGGTAGGAGATGGGCCCCAGGAAGGAGGAAGGCCTGCATTGGTGCTTGGAGCAGGGATTCTAGGGTTTAGGTGCTCAGAGCATGGCCTGAAGGGGAGAGGGGCTCCAGATGGACGCACCCCCTTGTCCTCTCTAGCTGCCTGCACCTTGGGGAGGGTGCAACCAGAGGATGACCCGAGCAGGGCCCTCTAAAGCAGAGCTTCTCAAACTTTAATGTGAGTAGGACTCAGCTGGGATCTGAAGATTCCCAGTCAGCAGGTCTGGGGTAGAGACCAAGATTGCCCGTTCCTCACAGCCTCCCAGGCAAAGCCGAGGCTGCTGGTCCACAGGCCATGCTTAGAATAGGCAAGCTGTAGGGCAGGGTGGGCGGAGTTTTTCTGCAAAGGGCCCGGAAGCACATTTCCAGGCTTTGCGGCCTGTGGTCTCTGCAACTCCTCAGCCCTGCTGGTGTAGCACAAACGTGGCCTTAGACAAATGTCAGCGAGTGAGCGTGGCTATGCTCCAGTGAAACCTTATTTCTGGACAATGAAACTCGAATTTCATATAATTCTCCTGTGACACAAAATGTTCTTCTTTGGATTCTTTCAACCTTTTAAAAATGTAAATACTGTTCTTAGCTCACGGGCCATGAGAAACAGATAGTGGACCAGAAATAGGCCCAAATCTCTTAAAAGATAAGGATGTTTCAACATAACCACAATACCAACATCACACCTAAAAATAATTAGCAATAATTCTTTAATACCATCAAATACCTTTTCAGTGTTTGAATTTCTAACTATCTCATTGTAGATTCAACCCCGTTCTTAACCACATAATCAGTGTCTAATCTGTCCTTTTATCCTTTCCCTGTCCCCAAGCAGCTCAGTTGTCTTGCACCCCATGCATGTTGTAATACATTTCACCAATAGATGGCACTATAATCATGGCATTTGCTAACTCCACTTAGCATTTACACGAGAGAAAACATCAGTTGTATGGAATTTGCAATTATCGGTGAATATATGAACACGAAAATTGAAAATAGCCTGTTTGCTCTGTGTAACATGTGATAAACCTCAATACATTCCAATTTCCAGAAAAAAATGTTAAACAAACTTCAAATTTTTTTTAAGAGAATATGGGAAGCCCGTGTCTCTATATGGAGGCTTCCGTTTACTATATCAACATTTTAAATGTTAAATAATGGAGGCCCGTATGTCTTTATATTCTTCTGCTTAAGAAAAACGCAAATTGATTCTATTTGCACAATTGATCTGTGTTAAATACCCATTACAGATATACTATCTGAATTGTATTAAGTGTTCCTACCTCTGAATAAAAGTTTCTTTTCCAAACGTGTTCTAGCCTGTTCTGAAGAACAAGGAATCAGGATGCGAGATTTGGATGGAATCTTTAAGGCCATCTAGTCGATCCCCCTCAGCTAACAGCAGACTGAAATCTCAGTATGAAATCACACAGCAGTGATGGTTTTCTGTGCAATTTGCCATTTTTCTGCCAGCGATCTCCCCTTCTCCCCTCCACCCCTACCCTGCAACAAGTGTAAACTATTAAAAATATCGAACTAGTCAATAATAATGAAACATTTCATTTTAATGCAAATATTTTATATTTATGAAATATATACCAATATTTAATGAAATATTTAGTGTAGATATTTTATTTGCACAAAATCCAAATTGTGCAATTAATCCTCCCCTTTTGTCTTTTAAATATATTCAGCAAAGATTTATTGGGTCCTGCTATGGACAAACAAGATCTTGCTTTCTTGCTCAGCTGGGTCTTCCATTTGAGTTCACATCTTGTAATTTCCTAGAAAGAAGTTAAGACAACTTTAGGAAATCAGCCTGCATTATCTTTTTTTTAAAAATTAATTAATTTATTTATTTTTGGCTGCGTTGGGTCTTCGTTTCCGTGTGAGGGCTTTCTCCATTTGCGGCGAGCGGGGGCCACTCTTCATCGCGGTGCGCGGGCCTCTCACTATCGCGGCCTCTCTTGTTGGAGAGCACAGGCTCCAGACGCGCAGACTCAGTAGCTGTGGTTCACAGGCCTAGTTGCTCCGCGGCATGTGGGACCTTCCCAGACCAGGGCTCGAACCCGTGTCCCCTGCATTGGCAGGCAGATTCTCAACCACTGCGCCACCAGGGAAGCCCCTGCATTTCTAAGGGACAGCATACATGGCTCTTTCCAGCAGATGACACTGAGTGTCATTTGTTATCCTCTCCTCCTATATTCAAATTAACACAACACTGGAATGTCCTTTCTGTTCTGAAAATCAAGTCCTCTGTGCAGGGCAGGCCCTAACCTTTCCCCTTGACAGTTAGCTTTCACCAGATTTACACAAAGACCACCTTCCTCATCGCAGATCTTCCCCGTGTTCTACACTATCCGGGTTATCCTTCTCCCCGCAGTGGCTCTCACCGTCCTCTTGGAAGCAGCCCTCTGCTCTGCCTGCATTGCTTCACTTCTCCTGGGCTCGCCTACCAAGCCTCCCTTACACAAGCTTCTGACTCCCACCTGGAAACAAGCATGCAGTCTCACCTGTAGCCCCTTTCAAGTGTATTTTGTGAAGGATTCATAAGTGTGTGTGGGGGTGTTGCATAGTCAAAAATAGTTTGAGAAGCAATTGGTTAAACAAATTTAAATAGCTTTCTTTACTGCAGGACTTTTCACAGCCTTTGATTTCCCAATAGACATTGTGAGTCCTTTAAGATAGGGAGTGAGTACAGAGCATTTTCTAAATAGATTTGATTAAAGAGCATCCTCATTAGCTTGAGCTGCTATTAAAAAAAAAAAAAAAAAGTCCGTTAAACAACAGACATTTATTTCCCCCAATTCTGGAGGTTGAGAAGTTCAAAATCAAGGTGCTGGCAATTTTGGTTCCTGGTGAGGGCCCTCTTCACAGTTTGTAGATGACCACCTTCTTGCTGTGTTCTCACAGGGCAGTAGGAGAAGAAACAAGCCTCATCTAAACCTAATTACCTCCCAAAGACCCCTCTCCAAACACCGTCACACTGAGGGGTAGGGCTTCAACATATGAATTTGAGTGTAATAACTGTCGACTTAAAAAAACGCACATCGTGAGAGGTGTGAGTCAAGTTTTACTTGGGGCCAAATGAGGACTGCAGCCCGGGAGACGGCATTTCAGAGAGCTCAGAGAAACTGCTCCGAAGAGGCGGGGGGAAGGCCAGTGTATACGTGATTTTGATGAACGGGAAGTACATGCAAATCAAGCACATATTTTTTGTGAAAGGTTTCTGCTCGTCTCAAGAAGGTCCCAAGGAGCAGACGTCACCATGAAGGATTTTAGTGTTTTCCTAGGTGTGAGGAGATACAAGAATTGGGCTCATAAATTTGGCTTCTGAAAATATCTAACTATCTGAAGACCTGTTCTGCCAGTTTTTCCCAGCGCACAGAGTTCCTCATTTCTGTTCTCCACCTGAACTCCTTTCAGGGGGTCTTGAAGGTCAGCAACTGCAGCAGCTCCTGATTTAATCCTTGTAGAGGTAGATGGCAAGTGCCAATGGAAAATGCCAGTTTGTGGTGGACAGGGGACACAAACATCCAGTCTATAACAACACCCCCTTTCGTTTCTCTCACTGCATCGTCTGTAGTGTGTTTTATGGGGTAAACCTTGGGACACATACTCAGGGGCAGGCTCTGGAGTCAGACTGCCTGAGTCAGAAGAACGACCACTCAAATTCCATCCTAGCTCCCCTGCTTCCTGACTGTGGGACTCTGTACAGGTTTCTTGAAATCTCCTTGCTCTAGTCTCCTCACCTGAAAAAACAGGGTTAACAACGGTTCCCATTGCACAGGGTTGTTGTGAGGATTAAATGAGTCTATACAAACCAATAAAGTGCAACACAGAGTAAGCATCTGAAACAAGTTAATTGGGAAGTGTTATCAATGAATTGTATAATTAACCAATTTATCATATGAATTATTACTGAGCATATTAATAATTACTAACACATTAGGTGTGTTAATTTTAATTTAATTTCTGTTTAGGTTGAATATTGCATTTTACCACTTGGGCAGGGTCAAGCCTCTTAATTTTATTCTATTTTTTTATTGACGTGTATATAGTTGATGTACAGTATTATATGAGTTACAGGTAAACAATACAGTGATTCACAATTTTTAGAGGTTATACTCCATTTGTAGTTATTATAAAATATTGGCTATATTCCCTGTGTTGCACAATATATCCTTATAGCTTATTTTGTACCTAATAGTTTGTACCTCTCAATCCTCTACCCCTATAATGCTCCTCTCCCCTACCCCTCCCCACTGGTAACCACTAGTTTGGTCTCTAAATCTGTGAATCTGCTTCTTCTTTGTTACATTCACTAGTTTGTTGTATTTCTTATATTACACATATAAGTGATATTCTACAGTATTTTTCTTTCTCTGTCTGAGTTATCTCACTTACCATAATGCCCTCCAAGTCCATCTACGTTGCTGCAAATGGCAACATTTTGTTCTTTTTTATGTCAAGCCTCTATTTTAGACTGCAGACTCCTAGGGCAAAGTAGCCCTGAGACAAACAGCAAGGAGTCCTCCAAAACATGTGCCAGGAATCTGAAGTGATGTGGCCGGATTTAAGAGAGATGGGGTCTCTGGCCTTGGTGCCAAAGCTCCGTGCCAACCACCATAGCCCTGGCCGGAAGCGAGCTGTGATCCTGCAAAGGACAGACCAGCCACCCAATGAGGGCGGCAGGCCTGCCCATCACCCTCTGCTCTCAGCAGACATATTCCTGCTCGCTTTAAATAATACTGCTGTTTGCATCATCTTTGAACTGCATAGCGATTACTCATCCGTATCTACCTTACCCAATAATCCTAGAACAGTGAAACTTCAACACAAATATTCCCCTGGAATTTCAAGGATATAGGGGGGTCCCTTTATGTAACAAGGCAAGGGATCAGTGCCAGCCGGGAAATCCAAGTGTTTAAAACTTGTTCAGGGACTTCCCTGGTGGCGCAGTAGCTTAGAATCCGCCTGCCAATGCAGGAGACACAGGTTCGAGCCCTGGTCTGGGAAGATCCCACATGCCGCGGAGCAACTAAGCCCGTGTGCCACAGCTACTGAGCCTGCGCTCTAGAGCCCGCAAGCCACAGCTACTGAGCCCGAGTGCAACAACTACTGAAGCCCACGCGCCTAGAGCCCATGCTCCGCAACAAGAGAAGCCACCGCAATGAGAAGCCCGCGCACCGCGAAGAAGAGTAACCCCAGCTCTCCGCAACTGGAGAAAGCCCGCGCACAGCAATGAAGACCCAATGGAGCCCTAAATAAATAAATAAATTAATTAATTTTTTTAAAAAAACCTTGTTCAGCATTTTTGCAGCCAAAGAATAGTTGCTAAACATTTCTCAAAAGAAAGCAGGCCACTGAATGAATTCTAGACGAGGGAATTCTTGAAAAAAATGGAAGAAGAGAAGGAAAGAAATGTCTCAAAATGATGTTGAACTTAAATTGAGATGATATTGAGCTTGAACATATTCAAAAACCACACAAAGAGAGAAACAGAATAAAGCTGATTTTAAAAAGCCAACCAAGAGAAAATTTTACAATCTATTAACTTCTGGATGTAATCAAACAAAAGCAGAGATTCTTTGTTAGAGATCTTTAGAGCACTCAGAGAGTTATGGAGTCAGGCTCTTCCTGAGAAATGATCTAAAAGGTCAAAGTCATGGTCTGAGGCAAGTACTTCTTTCAAACTCACAATGCAGCTCTCATCTCCTAGCATCATAGCATCTCCCTGCCCCTGCCCCATTATTATTTAGTTGAATTCTCACAGGACCCACAATGCCAAACTCAGATCCTCATTAGATATTCCCAAAGTAGAAGCAGAGTAGAACACGTGCTCAGGGAGATGAACCGGAACTGTCACTGACAATTGCTGGAGGCTCAGTGTAGACATACTCAGTGCAGTCCAGGGGGTATGTTCATAGCAGCACTATTTACAATAGGCAAGACATGGAAGCAACCTAAATGTCCATCAACAGATGAATGGATAAAGAAGATGTGGTGTGTGTGTATGTGTGTGTGTGTGTGTGTGTGTATATATATGTGTATGTGTGTATATATATATATATATATATATATAAATAATGGAATATTACTCAGCCATAAAAAAGAATAATGCCATTTGCAGCAACATGGATGGACCTAGAGATTATCATACGAAATGAAGTCAGAAAGAGAAAGACAAATACACATGATACCACTTATATGTGGAATCTAAAATACGACACAACTGAACATATCTACGAAATAGCAAAAGACTCACAGACATAGAAAACAGACTTGTGGTTGCCAAGGGGGAGAAGGGGTCAGGGAGGGATGGACTGGGAATTTGGGATTTGCAAATGCAAACTAATATATATAGGATGGATAAACAACAAGGTCCTACTGTATAGCACAGGGAACTACATTCAATATCCTGTGATAAACCATAATGAACATATAACTGAGTCACTTTCCTATACAGCAGAAATTAACAAAACATTGTAAGTCAACTACACTTCAATAAAATTAAAAAAAAAAAAAACTCCAGGGGGACCCAGTAGTAACAGGGCCTCTCTCTCTCTCTCTCTCTCTCTCTCTCTCTCTATTTGGTCGTGTAGCGTGGATTGTGGGATCTTTGTTCCCCGACCAGGGATCAACCTGCGCCCGTGGTAGTGAAAACGCAGAGCCTTAACAACTGGCCTGCCAGGGAATCCCCAGCCCCGCAATATTTTGAGATTTACCTCCAAGAAGTCGACCAGCTTTCCAGAGCACACACTGGAGAAAAATTCTCTTGTGCTTCCAGCAGGGAGAGGGGGAAAGGAACCATTCTGAAATATGCCAGCACACTCTGTTCTTCTTAACAAGGTCCACCCTCAGGGGAAACTAGTTAGCCAGAGCCTAACCTGCTGGGGTGTTATTGAAGAGGGGAATAGAGTGAAGTTCATTTTGTTAAGATACGGAAGGCCACGTACGCACATCCTCACTAATGGTGGCCATTCTGTGCTCAATAAAGGGGAAGGTGGGCCTGGTCCTCTTGGTGAGGACAAGGGGCAGTGGGCCAAGTCTAGCTCAGCCTCTTTAGCAGCACAGCTGATTTCTTCACTGTTTTATCCAGAAATAAGAACACCTTGCTAAAGTGAACTTTTTTTTTTTTGAGGCAAAGAAATATTGCTTTCTTATCACTTGGCCCGCGGGAACTCACCTTCCCTTGTCACACCAGACAGCAGGCATTGAGGCAGCCCCACGGTCACACTCTCTCCAGGGTCCCCATCTTCTTTCATATCCCATCAGCGTTCTGCACTCAGACCACCCAGCTCAGCAACTTTCTGATAAGATACGATCATCAGTCTCATCTTGATGAGAGACATGTTCTAGGTTCCGCCAACCTTATAAAAAGGGAGGTGAGGGGAAAGGGAGGGTTCCAATCTACAAACTCAGCATCCCCCCAAAAGGCGATGTCCCTTCTCTCTCCCTGTCCTCCTCTCACACTGATGTGAAAAGTGAGGTGTCTGAGGGCAGCAGAGCTCTTGGAATGGAGTTTTTCAGTGGGCCGTGAGGAATGGGGGCAGGTCTGAACAGAGAACAGCAGGACCTAGCTCTTTATTTTCTCACCTTGGCCCTTGGCCCCTGATGCTATTCTGTCACATGCACTTGCAAAGCCTCAACACGGTATTAGAATTATCCCAATGAGCACAACTTCTCATGGAAATTAAACAGAAATATAGAAAGATGTGTTTGCCTTTTAAATAACCTAAGTCTCTCTGTTGGAAAACCATATTCCATTGATCCAGTTGTGAATTTTAGCTATTATCCCCATTTCCTGCCAGCTTCCACGGATAAATGTTTTTGAGTTGAGGGAAGAATGAGGTTGAAGTTAAATTCTACCACCTTTATTCCTACATCCTTTTCTACTTCAGTAAGGAGTATGGGGCAGAAGGAAGTGTGTGGTTTTATGAGGGAGTAAATCAGTTTAAATCTACCTCAACCACTGAAAAGGTTGCATCTGTCATTTGAACCTTGAGTTTTAGCTTCCTTATTGGCAATTGCATCTGTCATTTGAACCTTGAGTTTTAGCTTCCTTGTTGGTAATTCTTTTTATTTTTTACTTTTAGATTTTCAGGGATAAATCTATTTCATAGAGTGGTTGTGAGGATGATGTGAAATAATGCATGTAAAGCATCTGGAACATCCAGAACTAACAAATGCTCGTTAGGTTTCTGCTCCAATTCCCATCTCTCTGTGCCATTCATGTTATTCCTCTGTAGCGACCTGACCTAAGGCCTCCATCAATGTCCTTGTGGCCAAGTCCAGCTTTTCCTTCACTCTAAATCTCTTCTCTGCATCAGTACTGTTGATACGGCAATCCGCCATGAAACATTTGTCTTTCCAACCCTTACACTTTGGAGCCAAATACATATTACTCTCCATATCGTGTTACTGCCTGCATCATGTCTAACCCCTGCATTCTCAAGCTACCTGCCTCAGCTACAAGGAAAATCAGGTCCACAACTAACAATTATGCAATCCTGTGTCAAGCACCAGCTAAGTTCTGGGCAAAGGGGACGCAAGGCCAAAGAGGACGTGATTCCTGCCATGTAGCAAGGGAAGCAGATAGGTTCCCAGCTGTGTGACAGGAAGAGTGACTGAAATGTACTCAGGATCCATAGGATCAGAGAGCACAGGAGAGAGACCTGTGAATCAACCTGGGTGTCATAAAAGGTTTCCTTTTAGAGGTGATTTTGAAGGATGAGTAGGAGTTAGTTAAATAACAAAGTAGGTGGAGGGGTTGGGGGAGTCATATGGGAATTCCAGTGTGAAGGCACAGAATGTGCAGATGCCCTGAGGTAGGAACAGCAGGGCGTATCTAAAGACGTCTGAGGAGCTGGACTGAAGGGTGGCTTTGGAGGAGTCATAGGAATGAGACCAGAGCAGGAGATAAGTCTTGTTTCATGAGGCCTCGTGGGCTGATGTGAGGAGTTAGAACTTTATCATGAAAATTCTAGAACACTTTTGAGGAACAGGGAAATGACATCATCAGATTTGTGCTTTCTAAACATGTCTCTAATACGGAGCATGGATTGAAGGATGGGGAGGCTAAGGGCACAGACCCCAGACAATTAGGAAGGTTTTGTGGGATTCTAGGGAACAAGCAATGAGGACTGGACATAAGGCAGTCTCAGTGGCAATTGGAAACAGATTCTAAAGGTATTGTCAGCTGGATCAGACATGCGTGACAAGGGAGAAAGAGAAACCTGAGATGATGCCTAAGTTTTTATTTGGGGTAACTGCTTAGATAACAAGGAGCAAGCCTTGGATTGTAGGAGAAGAGGCAAGTGTGGAGAGACCGTGAATGTGGTGTTGAACGTGCTAGGTCTGTACAGCTATGGCAAGTATGTGAGGGTCAGAACACTGTGTGGCCAGTCAACTGTGGACCTCTACACCTCACAGGGAATCTGGGGACAGAGCTGACATCCTCCCGAGAAAACGGAGCGTCATGAATCATTGCTACCTTGATGCAGAGGTGAGGAGCAGGAGTGTTTGCAGGCAGGACCCAAATTCTTTAAGAACTGTTCTGGATCTGCTGCAATGAGCAGAGAGACAAATGGTCAGGCCGCACAGCACAGCCACAATACTTCTAGCTTCATAAAAATGCTAGGAGTGGGGCACCATATAACCAGATGTTCTTAAAAAAACCTTAATTCAGGGCTTCCCTGGTGGTGCAGTGGTTGAGAATCTGCCTGCCAATGCAGGGGACACGGGTTCGATCCCTGGTCCGGGAAGATCCCACATGCCGCGGAGCAACTAAGGCCGTGCGCCACAACTACTGAGCCTGCGCTCTAGAACCTGTGCTCCGTAACAAGAGAAGCCACCGCAGTGAGAAGCCCGTGCAACGCAACGAAGAGTAGCCCCCGCTCACCGCAACTAGAGAAAGCCCGCGCGCAGCAACGAAGACCCAATGCAGCCAAAAATAAAATAAATAAAATAAATTTATTAAAAAAAAAAAACTTAATTCAGCACTCACATAATACAAAGCTCTAAGCAACCCTACTGTCACCTAAAGATATAACGTAGGTGATTTCACTCTGCTCTGGACACGTCTCTGTCCTGTTAATGCCCAGCTCGCTCCCTCACTCTTCCTGAAGGTGGTTTCCTCCACCTTTTTCTTTTTTACCCCCGCCTCTGAATCCTCACTCATTCTTCCTGCTCCCTCCTATGGATCTCCCTTCTCCTCCTCACACAACCACACCAAGAGCTCCCTGACTGTAAAATGCCAGTCTTCAAGGTGGGCTGGTACATGTTTAACAACGGGTGGGTGGAGCGGGCATGAGGGGCTGATTTGTAGCATTTGCCAATTTCTGTGGTGTAAACACTCCCACCTTGGCAGATTGCAAACTCCTGATGACATGTTGCCAATGGCCTCGCAAAATTCCTAACATGTTAATAATGGGCAAGCTCTCCTAACCCTCTGCAAGGGTTCCAGCACATCCCCTGCTTCTGAAATGAAGAAGAGTCACGTTGAATGCGGTAGTGCCCCTTCCCTTCCCGGGGGAGAAGCTGAAATGAAATGGATAGTCTGGCTTACAAGTGACAATGCTCTCAGGGGATGAAATTTGAAATTTTCTCTTTTTTTTTGGCCACATCACACGGCATACGGGGATCTTAGTTCCCCCTCCAGGGATGAACCCACGCCCCCTGCAGTGGAAGCGCAGAGTCTTAACCACTGGACCGCCAGGGAAGCCCCTGAAATTTGAAATTTTCTACCTTTGAGTTTTGCCTTGACCAATCTCCTCCTTCCCCATCAGTGCACATGTTCACCATGCTCTTTTTGGAAAACTTTTGTGATTTTTCTGACCCCTCCGAGCACACTTTAATGTTTATGAATTATTTCCTTATTTTGCCATTTTGCAGACCCTTGTATTTTGCACAGACACAAGTTCTTTGTGCTAGCATCAGTTAGAGAATGTTTATTCTGTTTTCTCAGATTGATCGTAAACTTCTTAAGAGTAAGTAAGGATCTTATCTCTACACATGATTGAGTCCTGAACATTTGATTGACTGCTTATCTGTTAAGCCCCTTCCCTGATTTGCCTTATCCTAATCTTTACTAGGCCCTGGATTTTAAAAATTATTTTCATAGCTTAATATTAAGCCATATGTATAAATCTTTTATATACAATGAAAATTTAACTATTTTTATAATCATGTAAGATGTCTTTGCACAGTAAAGACATCATTCAATGTTGGTAAATTCATAAATTATGTTGAAGAGAAATAAAAGTGATAAGATATTCTGGTTCATTGGAGACTTCCCTCCATTACTGACTGACTTGCTACCTGGGGCAAGTTATTCAGGCCTCAGGCCTGCAGGTAGAAAAAAGGGGGGGTAATAAGAAAACCTTCAGGGTGTTGGAAAGGTTATGTCAGCTAAAAAATGTATAGTAGTTGAACTCTAGTGTTAAAGTACTCTATGAATATGATATATTTGTCAAACATAAGAATTTTATAGAAAATAAAACATTTTACACTGCAGGGATCATTTTTCAAAACTCAGTGATTCTTGGAACAGCTACAAAATTTAGGATTTGACAACCAGTTTTACAAGAACCTGGTCCAATCTTTTCATACATCCAACAGTCAGTCAGCTGTAAGAAGACCCAGCAGCATTAAGTGAAGTGAGATACTATAAATACAGATTAGTATCATTTGTTCAAGCCATTGCGGGATTTTCTTTAGGTGGAAAAAAGCAAAATGGATGACAGAATGGCACAGAACAAAAAGGCAAGAGAAAAAAAGATGCCTAAAACAAGGAGGCCTTTCAAACCTACGTCTATTTACTAACAAAAACAAGGGTTGAGAAACTTGGGCGACGTGAAGGGAACTGATTTCACAGAAAAGTGTTCCTTCGTGCTAGAGTTTTCTGTAGTAGGCAAAGGTGAAAGAGGTGAGGGGTCCTCTTGGTGTTTCAGACCCAGGCCAACAGTAGACTTAGAAAAAGCTGTTTAGTGTAAAGATTCACTGTTCCTTCCTTTCTCTCTCTCTCTCTTTCTTTCTCTCCCTCCCTCCCCTCCTTCCTTCTTTCTACTTTTGATGTAAACGGGAGCAACGTGTTTGGCCAACCCAGGACAAAGCTTGGAAGGGAGACATGGGCAAATGCAGCAGTGGTGAATGTTTTAACTCCCTTTGAGGTAGGTGATTTCATTGGCAGACAATAGCTTAGTTTCTGCCACAGGGGATGCTGTCCTGGGAATTCCCCAGGGGCCTATCCACTCCTAGACACCAGGTGCTATCTTCTTTCTGCCATCTCCACCACCTGAGCTTTCAGGTGAGCTGGAAGGGGGTGCTTCTGTGTCTGGGCTTCGTGTGCCTACAGGCTTACCTGGGAGAATGGGCTGAACCAGAACGTAGAAACTCTAGCTTTCTGCACATAGAAAGTGCCTAAAATTTTTTAACGATATCTTATGCACACTCAATAAGTGTTTGATTAACTTGATTGGGAACTTTCCTACCATTGTAGAATGGCCCTTACAGTTCAAAATCAAGAGCTTTTACATTATTCATTGCTCGATAAATATGTGAGTACCCACTATCTGCCAGGCACTGTGCTGGGCATGGACCAACAGTGCGAAGGAGAAACTTACATCTTACATAACAAAAGGCAGACATGCTCTACACTGAAGATAGGCTTGTTTTCTAACTAACGTAAAGACTAAAAATCATTTCACTTGAGAATTTCAAACCACAAACTCATTCCACTTCATTCCATACGACACCCTGTAACTCCTGTTACACTCTTAGCCACCTTTCCTCCCTCCATGTCCTCCTTGCCCGACATCCTAGCTCCTTCTTGGCCTTTTGAATTTTAGATTTTTTTTTGATGTGGACCATTTTTAAAGTTTTTATTGAATTTGTTTCAATATTGCTTCTATGTTTCTTGTTTTTTTTTGGTTTTTTGACCACAAAACGTGTGGGATCTTAGCTCCCTGACCAGGGATTGAACCCACACCCCCTGCAATGGAAGGCAAAGTCTTAACCACTGGACCACCAGGGAAGTCCCCGGCCTTCTGAATTTTAAAAGCAGTAAAATAACATTTTTTTTCTGAAATAAGAAAATTTTTTTAATTTAAGAAAGCTAAGAAAAGGAAAATGCTTAAAAAAACCCACAAACACTTGTGTGTGGAATGAGCGCTTAACATTAATTCATAAATATTTTTTGAAAACTTATAATTGATAAGAATTGGGCTAGGGCTGAAATAGACCCCCTTTCCTAGACGATACATTCTAATCTCTGTCTATAAGCTTTAGAGACAAACCAAAAAACAAACGTACAAATACACAGTGTTATGGGTTTCCATGGGTGCCATTAAGGAAATAAGCAGACATGTGTGAGGGAGAATAATGCAGTGGTGGGCTGGATCCAGCTCTCACCAGCTCGCAAGAGCCGATTGTTACATTTCAAAAGTTTTACCAGGCCCAAGGACTTCACATTGGTAGCCTGAAATCGGCTATGGTAGCAGTATTTACACCACAGAAATAAGCAAACCCCAGCAGTCAGGGATTCCTCCTAGTCCCCTGAGAGCCGATTGTTAAACATTTACCAGCACAGCACTGATAACAGGGTAGAGGAATTGGGCTACTTTTTAAATGTAAGGTGCCCTGTCTAAGGAGATAACATTTAAATGGAGACCTGTTGAGAGTCCCATTAAGTGTTTCAGACAGAAGGTTCAAGAAGTTCAAGGCAGTAAGTAACACAGGTGACCGACCTAAAGGGTCTTCTAGGAATTATGAATAGGTGAGGATGGTTAGAGAGCAGTGAGGGGGATAGAGGCCAAGATGGGCTATGGATCAGAAAATATGGGGCTTTGTAAATCAAGGCAGAGCATCTAGTGTCACTTGAAGAGAAATGGAAAGCCATTGAAGGGTTTTAAGCAGGTAAGGAGGTGTATGTGACCTGTTTTGATGTTTATGTTACGAGCCTCACTTGGGCTATGGTGTGGGGAATGAATTTTTTAAATTAATTTTTATTGGAGTATGGTTGTTTGGGGAATGAATTTTAAGGTGATGGATGGGGCAAGAGTGGAGGCAAGGCAGTACCTTGGGTGTGAGGTGATGTCACATGGACTCACATAGAGGTGGCACTGAAGATGGAAAAGAGTAGACAGATTTGAGAGATACTGTGGAGGAAGAGCTGGCAAGAGACTTGGCTGCAACTTGCAATCATTACTAGTATTCTTTAAGAAAGAAAAATGTTACACACAAGGACAGAATAACTACTTTTTGTGGCACGAATGTGAGTCTTTCCGCTGCATAAAGTGAGGCTATGAGTCAGCCTCCCTAAGGAAGAGTGGCTGGGGTAATTGAGACACCTTGGGTTAACCTCAGAGCTTGCCTTCTCTTTGTCCCATCACCCAGACTTCTCCTTTTGCTTCCACACACTGGGGAATTGGTAGTTCCAGCTTGGTTCCTTTGGTGGTGGCTGGAGGAGCACTGGTCCAGAGGGACAAGCGCCACCTGCTGAAACCCTGGACCTTGACTGGCTTGAGAACAGTTTCCAATCCTCTACCGAACTTGTACTTCTTTGGCTCTAAATTGACTTAAAAGACTACTTCTAGTGTGTATCACTTTTCTGAGGGAAACTCAGTTCTTTTTTTTCCTTAGAAATGTAAGCACTAAAACTAAGTGCTACAAAATCCCCACATTGACAATCCTCCACTGAACTTGTACTTCTTTGGCTCTAAACTGACTTGAAAGTCCACGTCTAGTATGTACCACTTTTCTGAGAGAACTCAGTTCTCACATAAGTAAGGAAACTTACTTATGAAAATGTTGTGCTCCTTGTTCTAATAACCAAAGTTATTGTGGTCCTTGGTGGCCACAACACAGACAATGGGTCCAATATTGCTATTTGACACATTTTTCAAATATTCAACTCACCGGAAGAAAAATACATAAAGGAGGGTCTGCAGTTTGGTGGGGTTTTTTTGTTTTGTTTGTTTTTTGTTATTATTTTATTTTATTTTTGGCTGCGTTGGGTCTTAGTTGCGGCACATGGGCTCTTCGTTGTGGCGCACAGGCTCTCTAGCTGTGGCCCGCAGGCTCCAGAGTGCATGGGCTCAGTAGTTGTGGCGTGCAGGCTTAGTTGCCGGGTGGCATGTGGGATCTTAGTTCCCCGACCATGAATCGAACCTGCGTTCCCTGCATTGGAAGGCAGATTCTTAACCGCTGGACCACCAGGGAAGTCCCTGGAGTTTGTTGTTTTTGTTGTTTGTTTGTATTGGGTAAGGAGGGGTTGGCAGGCTATTTAGGGGAAGATTTTGTACCAGTGTTTATATAAAGCTTTTCCTTTCAGGAATAATAGGAACTGACCTGTCAGATAAGCACATTCTTAATACCTATTAGCTGGGGAAAAGAGAATCCCAAGCTGGCTTGTTTTTTAGTTTTTTAAAATGAAGATCTATTTTATAACTTCAAGATAATATGTGCTAAGATATCCAAATAAATAACCACTATAAATGTATATTGACTAAACAGTGGGGAAGAACTAGAACTTCACGATAATAGAATATTTCTCATCTGTATCAGTTGGCCCATTGTCATGATGTCTGTACAGTATCATTACATTCTAAATCTTCAGACAGATTAAACAGTATTATAAAAATATAAGAAACAACATGCAAGTCCAACCCTCTGAGAACTTTGAAGATCATAGCTTGAGGCAGAAAGGATTCACAGAGAAGGCACAGTAGACTTCAAGCTTGTGTTGACTGGAGGATTTGGATTTAAACTAGAGAGACATACCTTCAAATGAATGGCTGTGTTAGGAGAGCCCATTACTTTGTGAATGCTTTCAAGCTCTTTCTTTTGTTTTTTTTTTTTACTTCCTCTGAAATCCAAGAGGATAATGTTTTTTACCAAAAAATTTACCACGAAGTGGGAAACTTAAGTGATTCCCAAGGAAAACCAATTTCTAAAAACCCCTTAAAGCCTCTATTATTAGGCAAAAAAATGCTATACAGAGATTCTCCTCCCTCTACCATATTCTCAAGGACTTCTCTGGGGGTGGCAACAAAACCTGTCAGGCAGCTAAGAAAATAACTTTGGGTCTCTGTGTGGGCATAGAAGGGCGCCAAGGGGAAGCCTATCTTCTTATGGTCTTAATACTTGTGTTATGAATCCTTTACTATATAAATTAAGAAATTAATCAGAATTTATGATGGGGTTAGGGGAGATCTCTTTCTGCCAGATAAATGACTAACCACATCTACTAACCATAGGCAGTATTCACCCAGAGAGTCATTTGTGATGAAGCCATTCTCTAGGTTAAAAGATAATTTTCTACTAAAAATAGAACACCCATATGACCCAGCAATCCCACTACTGGGCATATACACTGAGAAAACCATAATTCAAAAAGACACATGCACCCCAATGTTCATCGCAGCACTCTTTACAATAGCCAGAACATGGAAGCAACCTAAATGCCCATTGAGAGATGAATGGATAAAGAAGATGTGGTACATATATACAATGGAATTACTCAGCCATAAAAAGGAAGAAAATTAGGTCATTTGTAGAGGCGTGGGTGGATCTAGAGACTGTCATACAGATTGAAGTAAGTCAGAAAGAGAAAAACAAATACCGTATGCTAACACATATATATGGAATCTAAAAAAAAAAAAAAAGGTCATGAAGAACCTAGGGGCAGGACAGGAATAAAGACGCAGAGGTAGAGAATGGACTTGAGGACACGGGGAGGGGGAAGGGTAAGCTGGAACAAAGTGAGAGAGTGGCATGGACATATATACACTACCTAATGTAAAACAGATAGCTAGTGGGAAGCAGCCGCATAGCATAGGGAGATCAGCTCGGTCTTTGAGACCACCTAGAGGGGTGGGATAGGGAGGGTGGGAGGGAGACGCAAGAGGGAGAGGATATGGGGATATATGTATGCACATGGCTGATTCACTTTGTTGTACAACAGAAACTAACACAGTATCGTGAAGCAATTATGCTCCAATAAAGATGTTTAAAAAAAAAAAGATCATTTTCTCCCTTCCTTTCTTGCTTCCTTCCTCCCTTCCTTCCTTTCTTCTTCTCTTCTTTTCTTTCATGGACTTTTACTGAGTACTTACTCCTGCGCTATGCTAGAAGTTGGAGATACAGACATGAATGAGGCAGCCCTTGACCTCCGGGAGCTCTTTCCACAGACAAACAAATAATAGGAGCATGAACACCTACTGACCTTGGGGATCTGGCCATGGGAGAAGATGCAACCAAGGGGAAAATGTTGATAGTTACATAGAATCTTAAGAGATTATATAGAGAAAATTATCAGCGAGACAAGTGGAGAATAATTGGTCTAGGCAGAGACTTAAATATATTCTATTTTTTTGTGGTAGAATTATAAATAGGAATCATATTAATAGCTATGCTATTCTTTCCTGGGAAGATATTGGGAACCTTTAGCTTGGACATTTACACAGTATGAACATATCCAATATTAAAAATAACATTTTAAAGTCTTTATATGCTTTCTCTTTCCAAAAGAATTTCAAAGCAGCTTATAAAATACATAATATAAAAGAAAACATGAATAGATGAGGCAAGAAATATAAGGAGAAAATATTAGGAATAGGAAATAAAGCTTACAGCTTGCATGCTATGGGTCTTTTACAGTTAGTGGAGGAGGTCAGGAAAGAGTGTCAAGTCTCCTTCTTAGCATATGATGAACAAAATCAGGTACAATGGTCAGTGTCCATAACATAAAATCAAGCCAGAATTTCTCCCACAAATATGTAAAGAGGACTATAACGGAGTGTGCTGGTTTTGCTGCCTAGCGCCCATCCATTCTTACTCTGATAACTAAACACAACTTTCCTCTGCGGGGGCCATCCTCTTCTCACCCATGATCTACGTGCATCTTCTGGATTTGACTCCAACTTCCCCCTTGACCAGAGGTTGAATACGTGACTCAGACAAAACCACTGAATGCACTGTATGCACGCCCCTGGCTACAGGGATTGGTTCAGAGATAAGCACATGACCCAGTCAGAGCTAATCAGATCACCTGGACTTCTGGGACAGAGATTCTGAACTTGCACGTGAGAAAGCGTTGAGCTGCCGCTGCCTCTATTGAGAGATCTCAAGAGCACAGCTTGTCCGAGAATGGGGTCAAGATAAAGGGAGATGCGATGAGAGAACGTAAATCCTACTGACATCCTTTGAGCATGGATTAAGCTGTCCCTGAAGCACATTTCGACTTTTCAATTCCATTAGCCAATAATTTCCCATTTTGCTTTAGCCAGTTTGTGTTGAATTGTTTGTCCTTCACTCATATAATGACATTATGTGATGGAGCAGAAAACACTTCCAAAAAGATCATGACAGTAACCACAAAAGCTTTGTAAAACTTTCTCGTACCAGCCCTCAACAAAAGTCAATTGCAAAATACCAAAGCACAATAAAGTCAGTTCTAAAGGGAACCAAAGCAACATGGTCCCAAATGATGGTCCTGACGTGAGCCAATAATACAGATACACTTCATATTCTTCAGAAAATTCTCAATGACTACTCTCTCTTGGTACCACAGTTATAACATGCAGTGAGAGTTTTCTGATGGGCCTTTGAACTGTAGCTATTCCATGTTACCAATTAAGACACAGAGTGTATACTTTGATAATCAATGAATAGTCTCTTATTAGACAGGACATACAGTTGGCCCTCCATATTCGTGGATTCTACACCTGCGGATTCTACCAATCTCGGATCAAGAATATTAAAAAACAATTCCAGAAAGTTCTAAAAAGCAAAACTTGAATGTACTGGGTACCCATGACTATTTACATAGCATTTACATTGTATTTACAACTATTTACATGGTATTTACACTGTATTAGGTATTATAAGTAATCTAGAAATGATTTGAAGTATCCTGGAGGATGTGCATAGGTTACATGCAAATACTGCACCATTTTATATGAATCTTGAGCATCCTTGGATTTGGGAATCTGTGTGGGTCCTAGAACAAATTCCCCTCAGATATTGGGACAACTGTATTCCTAGAGTCAGCCTTCCAGGGTTCAAATTCCTTTTCTGTCACTTATTAGTGTCACTCTATCCCACTTCAGAAATGTGGGACAAGCAACAACATTTCTTGGTCTTGGTTTCCTCACCTGAAAAATAGAGATTATTGTATTACCTGCCGCAGAGGTGTTGTGAGGATGGAATGAGTATGTAATGTGGTTGTAAAGTGGCTTGAATCATGCCTAGCACATACTTAGCACTCAAAAAATGTTTAGAAACCGTTATTTTTATCCTTATCACATCCTCACAGAGAATCTTTGAGGGCAGGGCCAAGATTTTACTCAGATAGTTTTGGGTCCACTCTAACACCCCGAAAAATTGATGAGCTCGTTCCCAAAGTTCTGTCATAGATCATGTCCCTAGTTATTTCCATGGAAACATTTGCAAAACCTAGGCTTACCAATTGCAACCATGAAGGGGAAAAATGCCATATAGAGAATGTGTGATTTTCAGAGTGCAGCTTCCTCACGACACTGCTGTGAGACAGAGTAGCCATGAAATCGACCCCAGGTAACACAATTGGGTTGATGTGACCAGAGCTATAGAATTGTTGGGAGATGTTGGTCAGAAAAAACTGTTTTGGTTTAGGGTGTGATCTTGTATCATATTTCTGACAATAATTAAATAAATGAATCATTTGTTGAGGCCTCTGTGAGTACGTGACAGCCATTAGCAAAGCCATGTGACATTGGGTGCATTGCTTAACCTCTCTACCTCTCAGTCTCCTGTGGGAGAGCTATCCTGGAGATCAAAGAGCATAACACATGCCAGGTGCTTAGCACAGTGCCCAGGACCCAATATAAGCTCATCCAAGGTCAGTGTGTCAGGTAGGGATTGAGTTTACTTACACATAACAGAAAGCGCAGGTAATGGTGGCTTCAACATCTGGGGTTTGTTTTTCTCTCGCCAAATAAGAAATCTGAAGGTTGGTGGCCCAGGGCTGGTCCAGAGGCTTGAGAAGGCAGAAGCCAGGTCTCTGTGACTCTCTGGGACTTCCTCTCACATCTGGTCACAAGATGGCTGCTACAGCCACTGCATCTGTACTTCAAGCTTTAAGCAGGAACATCAAAGTCTGAGGTCTGCTAGTTTTTTAAAAAGAGGGAGAATTGATATGGCAGTCTTTGCTGCAGGTAGCTGTTAATTATCTAGTAGTTTATCACACCAAATCTTCCTAATAGCCATGGAGGTAGGCACAGGAGGTATTATCGCCATTTTACAGATGTGGAGACTGAGACTAGAGAGGTGAAGAAATTTACAAAGGCCATACAGTAGTGAGTGGAAGAAATAGGCTTCTGACTCAGGCTACCATTCTCCTAGCTCTTTGTAACTCTTTCCAGCATACCATACTGCCACAAGGGACAATTCTTTATCATAGGCACGTGGATGAGTCTTAAGACAGTAAAGGAGCTAGTGGAAGACAGTATCATTAAATGTAAATTAAGATAATGTGCTGTGAAATACTCTAAGCATCTCAGGGTCTAGGTGAAGAGGAGAGGAAGGGCAGAACTTAAAGATTAAGATGGAAGTAAATAAGAATCATATATGAAAATCGTCTATGGAAATCATCTATGAAAATCAGATAGGAAAAGCAGATGAAAATCTAAAGTGCAAAGAAAGAGTTGTTCTTATAATTATGACTCTATTGTCCTTCAAAATACAGTTTGATGAATGGTGTGCGTGTGTATGTGTGTACGTGTGTATAGATGAACGTGCATCCATGTGCTCGAGTGCATCCACCTGCCTGGATGATAGACACAACCATGTTCATAAAAATCACAAATAACACCAGATTAAGTTTTCTAGATTAATAAAAACTTTCAGCAGTGCAGATCGATTTTATGCAAAATATTCTATAATAGATTTTCCATATGGCATACTACATGTACATTACATTTGATATGATTTAAGCAACTTTTAATATTTAAATAAATATTTTATATGAAATGACCCCATAGTAACAGAACTCATTTTTGTGTATTTTAAAATAGGGGTAAAAATAAAGAGGACTATCATAGTTAGAAATTATCATAAAAATTAATCTTACCAGAAAGTAAAGTTTAATGAAAGCATTTCTTCACTGACAAAAACAACTAGCATAATAGAAAGAATGGTGGACATTGTAAACAAAGAGAGCTGCCTGGATCGAAGTCATGGTTCCATTTTTCGTTTCCTCTCAGTTTTCTCATCTGTAAAACGGGGATATTGGCCTCACAGAGCTGTTTTGAGAATTAGATTTAATAATTTTTTTTTTTTTTTTTGCGGTAACTGGGCCTCTCACGGTTGTGGCCTCTCCCAGACCGGGGCCCGAACCCGTGTCCCCTGCCTCGGCAGGCAGACTCTCAACCACTGCGCCACCAGGGAAACCCAGATTTAATAATTTTTATAAAGTGCTTAGCACAGTGCCTGGCATACAGAGAATATCCAACATTAGTAAATTTCCCTATTTCAGTAAATGGATTTTAATTTTTCTTATCTTTATTGAATTGGCAAAAAGTTCTCAAATACTGGCATTAGGATTTTTATTTTAAAGCATTAAATTTTTTAATAAGGTTAAAATTCCAAAAGGTATACCTTCTTACTTAATCATATGGCTAGGCTTAGAAATAATTTCATGGTCATATTTTATAAAATTAAAGTGCAACAGTACTTCTCTAAGTTTCAAAATATACTAATTTTAATGCTACAACAATGGCCTTGACATTTAAACTCCACTGTCCATTTTTATAAGATAAGAAACCTAGAATCACTCATATTGTAGAATCTTAACAAACTATTGCTGCTTTGGTTGGTTACATCACAGTACTTACTTGTGCTTAAATCCAGTGGGCTGCCATCTTGACCTCTCAGTGGTCAGGGTCCATATGAAAATTTTCAAATTCAGTAGGCATAAATGCTTCAGCCAATTTCTATTACTTTACACAATGTAGGGAGTTCTGTTCCAGTGTGAGCTGCATCTCCAAAGATTTCCTTTAATCTCAGTAGCAAACTTCATGTTACCGACCTGGGTTCTTGGCCTCCTTAAGCAATAGAAATTGATGAGGCCAGATGAGAAATTCAGGCAAGGCTTTATTGAGATTCATGCTGCAGCACGGGAGCAAAAACAAATAACAGTTGCCCTTGCTAGCTCTCTGGAGGGCGTGGGGGTGAGCTGCTCCCTTATATAGGGTGAGGGGAGGGGGCAGGTCCAGGGGTCTTGCTGGAGGGGTGACTTAGGTGGTCCGCCCACCCCCTTGGTGGTGCTGTGTGCAGACACCATGCGCAGTACCCTGCTTTCGTTCCTGACTCCTCAGAAGTTGCAGTTGCGATTTTGGTCTTTTTTTGTAACATGTTGTTCATAATATGCCCCAACTGCGCAGGCAGACAGTTATTTTTAGTCCGTTATAGTTTCTTTGTATTTTGTAGCTCGAGGAGATGTTTGTCCAGGTGGAAGCACTGCAGCAAAGGGTCCCAGGTCTCGGATCCCAGCCTGTCTCATTCAGACCTTTAAGTTTCCTGAACTACAGAAGCATTTAGTTCAAACATGAAAGACTAATTCCTCAAGAACTATCAGCAACAAAATTCATCTCATTTTGTAAGATACCTTCCTCTGTGAAAGAAGGAGCTGGGTGCCACAGGTTGGCCTCAGGCCTCTGAAGAGTTTGACAAGCTGGGGGTAAGGTCTTTTGGAATTAATTTTGACCTAGTTTTGGCTTGATTCAATACAATTAAGATTCAATACAACAGAATTGTGCTACCATTTTATTTTAGCTTTTTAAAAAGTTTTTGGGTTTTTATTTATTTACTTATTTATTTTTGGCCACGCCACACAGCATGCAGGATATTAGTATCCCAGGCAGGATATTAGTTCCCAGACCAGGGATCGAACCCGTGCCCCCTGCAGTGGAAGCAGGGAGTCCTAACCACTGGACCGCCAGGGAATTCCCTAAAAGTTAATTTTTACATTTACCGTGATGCCAAACAACTCCACAAATTACATTTGGTTGATATTTCTCTTAAATTTTTTTGAGTCTGTAATAGTTTCCTCTGCTTTTTTTTTTAATGGCATTTATTTGTTGAAAAGACCAGGTCATTTGTCTTGTAGAATATCCCACATTCTGGATTGTTTTGCCCTTCACTTAAAGTATACAATCCACCTGGAATTTGTTTTGTGTGTCATGTGATGTAGAGAGCTATTTAATTTTTTTTTTCCATATGGATACCCAGTTGCCCCAATAGCATTTATTGCAAGATTTGCTAATCAAAATCATGTCTATCTATCTATCTATCTGTGTATTTGCAGGACTGTTTCTGGGCTCTGTATTCTTTTCCATTAGACTAATATCACCCCATCTTAATTCCTGTAGATTTGTAGTAAGTCTTGATAGCTAGTAAAGTAAGGAGTCCAACTTGTTCTTCTTTAAGAGTATCTCGACTATTTTGGACTTCTGCATTACCATGTAAATTTTAGAATCAACTTGTCAGTTGATTCCAACCACCTGTTAGAATTTTTATTGGGGGTAGCATTGCATTTATTGAACAACTGAAAAGAATTGCCATTTTTATAATAATGATTCTTCCCATTAATGAACACAACATATAAATAAATATAATCCTCAGATTCAAAGAAATGGGGCCTCTACCCTGGACTCCAATTTCAGGCGCTCTGTGGATTTTGCCCCCTTCCCATGGAGTCAAGAGTCCGTGACTCAATGGGATGTGTCACTCAGAGCCCGCACTCCCTCCTTCTAGACTATAATCTGGGTATCAAGATCTTGGACTTTCCTGTTCCAAGGGCCTCAAACCCACTTCCAGGACATGCACAGGCCTCTTCTCTGGGGCTGTCCTCCCAAAGGCAGAGAAATGCACCAATTACCCCCTTAGACCTAAGGATTAAGGGATGGTCAAGTAGTGGTCAAGGGATGCAGGTGCTGTTGATGGGACTTGGATGTGTGGGTTGGTGTGTCCACACATGCGCATGCAACTCCTTCTGGGTATGGTATAAGATGGAGCCACGGTAGAAGGAGAAAGGGGGACTGGGGAAAGCATGTAGGCTGTGAATGAGGGGCTACATTCCAGCAAAGAATTCTGAAGAGTCCAAACTATCTGGCTTTCCAGGTAGCTGTAAACATACATTTGTCAATGCAGGCAAATATATTTTATTTAACCATTTGTTGGCTACACGCATAACTTAAAAATATTTAGACATATGATATGCAGCCCTCCATTGTATTCTTGTCCCAGGTCCCACAAAAAGTCAGAGCAGGACTGATGACATATGCTTTTATTTTCATATTTAATTTGATTCAATGGTATTTTAAGGCTCTCTGCATAAAGATCTTGAAATTTATCTTAAACTTTATTTCTAGGAATTTGATGTTTTTATTTTTCAATGGAGAAATTCCATTTTTTTGACTGTTGGCTACATTTACATAGAAATTCAGTTAATTTTTAAAATGTTGACTTTGGATTCCACAAACTTGTTAACCTCTTCTAGTAA
Organism: Physeter macrocephalus; assembly: GCF_002837175.3. NCBI lineage: Eukaryota > Metazoa > Chordata > Mammalia > Artiodactyla > Physeteridae > Physeter > Physeter macrocephalus. The sequence continues at coordinate 67,054,652 of NC_041226.1, forward strand.
TACTAATAACTTATCTGTAGATTATCTTGGATTTTCTGTACAGACTATCATATGTAGCCAGTGAATAACAACAATTTCATTTCTTCCTAATTTCCCAGTTTCACATTTTGTCTATCCATTCATCAGTTGATGGAAATTTGGTTTATTTTCACCATATGGCTATTATGAACAATGCTGCTAAGAGCATTTGTATGTAACTTTTTGTGTGAACATGGTTTCAGTTCTCTTGCATATATACCTAAGAGAGGAGCCTGATGGGTCATACAGTGATTCTATGTTTAACTTTTTGAGGAACTGCCAGACTGTTCTTCACAGTGGCTCTATCATTTTATATTCTGACCAGAAATGTGTGAGGGTTATAATTTCTCTACATCTTCACCAACATTTGTTATTTTCCAGTTTTTTTAAATTAAAGACATCTTTAGTGGGTATGAAATGGTATTTACTGTGGTTTTGATTTGCATTTTTCTTATGACTAACAGTGTTGAGCATCACTTCATGTGTTTCTTGGCCATTTATATATCTTTGGAGAAATGGCTCAATCCTTTGCACATTTCTATACTGGGTTGTTTGTCTTTTTTTTTTTTTTTTTTTCTTTTTTTGCGATATGCGGGCCTCTCACTGTTGTGGCCTCTGCCGTTGCGGAGCACAGGCTCCGGATGTGCAGGCTCAGCGGCCATGGCTCACGGGCCTAGCCACTCCGCGGCATGTGGGATCTTTCCGGACCGGGGCACGAACCCGTGTCCCCTGCATCGGCAGGTGGACTCTCAACCACTGCGCCACCAGGGAAGCCCTGTTTGTCTTTTTATTATTGAGTTGTAAGAGCTCTTTATATATTCTGGATACTAGACACATCAGATTTACAAATATTTTCTTCAATTCTGTGGGTTGTCTGCTGGTCCAAAGTGACATGTAATGTGAGCAAGAAATTAAGTTTTATTGTTGAAAGCCACGGAAACTCTTGGGTAATTGCTGACTGCAGAATAACTTAATGAAAATTGGCTAAACAACTTGCATCTAGCTTTGTGCACTCAGACTATCCCACACCCCATTTGCGTTTGCCCCTCTGAGCAGGGTTGAGTAGGAAACATGAGTGTCAGACTTCTAAATAGACTTTCAACCACTTCTCCTGTTTTTAGCCCCACTTTTGTTTCCTTCCTCCAAAGACGCCTGGGACTGCCTAATTGTGGCAGTTCTACAATGTAATTTGGGTAGTTTATTGGCTTTCCTCACTGCCAACCCTCTCTGTTCTGTTAAGCAGCTTACCATTTGTGAATCTTATTTCCAGATTCCAAAATTTTATACTCGTTTCCTCTATCTCCTCTTTGATCTTGATGGTTTCATGCAATAATTTTTTAAACACCTGTTTACTGTCTTTTGGGTGGAGTTTCAGGAGGAAACAAATGTAAATATGTACATCTACCATCTTTACCCAGAAGTTTATCTTCTCTCTTCAAAGTTCTGACCTAAAAAAACGTCTGTGGTCAATGTATATCACACTATGGCCACGTGGAATTCTGTGTATCCAAAGGAAAAGCACACATTCAATCCAGTATTGGCTACAGCCATTCACTCTAAGAGGGATGTGGCATCTGTAAAGTTTTTTTGCTCATCAACTGCTGTAGTTGAATTGGAGGTATGCCGAACTACGTCCCTCTAAGATCAGTGGCAACTTGGAGACTTTTTAAAAATAAATTTATTTATTTATTTTTGGCTGCGTTGGGTCTTCGTTGCTGTGTGCAGGCTTTCTCTAGTTGCAGCGAGCGGGGGCTACTTTTACTTGTGGTGCATGGGCTTCTCATTGCGGTGACTTCTCTTGTTGCAGAGCACGGGCTCTAGGCGCGCGGGCTTCAGTAGTTGTGGCATGTGGGCTCAGTAGTTGTGGCTCGTGGGCTCTAGAGTGCAGGCTCAGTAGCTGTGGCACATGGGCTTAGTTGCTCCATGGCATGTGGGATTTTCCCGGACCAGGGCGCGAACGCGGGTCCGCTGCATAGGCAGGCGGATTCTTAACCACTGTGCCACCAGGGAGGCCCGAGACTTTCTGATTCTATGATGGGTACTATGATCTGAAAGTATTTGGGGGCTACATGAAGTACTTCTTTGCATACTTTGTTCAAAATCTTTTTTCTTCCATGGTGTGACTATCTCTATAATGCAACATATGCAAATGAATCATACATTTTGGTGTCAAACATTTCTTGGTTTTCACATACAGTATAGCAAAGAAGGATATCAGCTAAAGGAAGCCAGGAACTGGATGAATAAACCATCTGCTAAAGATTAAATTCAAAGAAGATATTGGTAACAAGTAGAATCAAATAGAAATGAAATGATGATTTTCTTCTCACAAAGGACTGACAGCCCAGTTGAGTGAAGGGAACTCTGAACAAAGGGAACATGTCCCCACCAGTCAAGTATGGAGCTCATGGCAGTGGAAACAAGAACAGACACCACAGCAACACTAGTGAGTGAGATTTGACTGCATTGACGGGACATTTTATTGAATGGATAGTTGGCAAGAAAAAAAGTTCATTCAATACGTTGGTAACACTAAGTTCAAGAGAGGAATTAGCTAGGTCATTCAGACAACACACAAACTGATCTCCAGAGCTAGAATACAGCATGAATTGTGTCTACAGAAAATTTAAAAAGGTGCCAACAGATATGACTGGTGGCCATTTTGGGACATTTCGTTTCTTTTTGAAACAAGCTGGAAACAAAGTTTTTTTTAATGTAGAACTGGTTGATTCAGTGAGATATTACTGCCCACACCTAGTTTTTTCCTTTTTGTGTGAATGTGATTCTGTGGACACATGCTATACCTATAAATTTCTAAATTGAAAAACAAAGTCCTCAAAATAATCAGGAGAAGGAAACTAAAACTATTAAAATCTCTTCTTGCTTTCCTTATAGATTTATTTCTTCACCCAGTAAGTTAGGGGGTGCTTTCTTTTTCCATGATTGGGAATGTTTCCATCAAATCTCGTGAAATATTTCTTCCATGGTGAGTGAGATTTCCAACTAATTGAAGTGAATAAACACGCTTCTTTCAAAAGAATGTGCCACGTTACACAGAAAACAGGACTTGAAAGGAATTGTTAAGAACCATTAGCCTTATTAATACGTTATTTTTTGGTGCTGTCAAGGGCACTGAGAACTCTAGTATTTCACAGTAGAATTCTTAGCTTCTAGGTGAGCCTGCCTCCAGGCTGGAATAATTTAGTTACCTGACTTTCCTGTAACTTTTATTATTTTTGGCTTCATGAGGGCAACATTCATGCACAAGTGGTCCTTTTCCATTCCTCAAAAGTCTTTTGTAGGACACTGATAATCTTTTTTCTTTCCCCACTTCTCTGCATGAAGTGTGCAAAAATCCCTGGTCATATCCAGGGCTCATATACAAGTAATAGATACAATTAGGATTCTGATTGTGCTGTTATTCATTTCAAATAGTTTTGGGTTTAACATTGTTATTTCTTGGTTTAGCAAGAGATAGCTCTCCCTTAAAACTAGCTTATTAGATCTGATCATTTGGTACTGTTTTTGATAATTATGGTGAGGAAAACATTGTAAATTATCCTCGAGTCAAATCCACTGGAATTGCCATGGAAGATCATTTGCATTATTTAAAACACTGAGTTTGTTATACTTAAAGATACTAGGAGTGCAAAAATTTCATATACTAAAACATCAGGACACATTCATATAATGATGTTTAATGTCCATCAACACCCAACTAGAAAGTGTGTTATTTCCAATCACTTACATTGGTCTGTTCTTGAAAACTGGAGGGTGGGGGAAGAATCAGAAAGTTTCCACAGTGCCCCGTGAGTTATTTAAATCCACTTCCTGTACAATGAAAGCCTTATGACATTTCCAGAGCTGCTGTTTATTTTGGGATGTGAAGGATGTTAAAAATTCTTTGTGCTTAAATCATGGCATTTATGAGTGGCTTGAGACAAAGCCTCGCGGCAGGTGTAAGTGGTCAGGCAATCCTTACGGGAAGGAAGAGGCTATTGAATTACTGGAGTCGAGAGCAGGCAAATCCACCTGGGTTGGCGAGCTTAGCAGAGGCTGCCAAGAAAGACTGACAGCCCTGTTCCCTCCAGTCTAAAGGAGCAGTGTGTTTCTCTCTATCTTCTCACATAAAGGAGAGTGCTAATACACTGGTTACAAGCTTTTACACTTGTAAAGGGGAATACCTGCTACACGGATGTTCAATGAAAACACCTTCTTTTTCTCAACTATCTCATACTATATATTTTTGACTATTCTATCCATACGTTTCCCTACAGTATTTCTCTGAACTCCCTTATCTTTACAGTGTCCCAGTGCAATAGGAACTAAGAATTACTTTCTTTTTTCTTTCTTTCTTGAGGCATAATAATTTCAGATATACAACATAATGATTCAATATTTGTGTATATTGTGAAATGATCACCACAGTACATCTAGTTAACATCCAACCCCATACATAGTTTTATTTTCTTTCATGCATTTCTTTCTTTAAAAATAGAAAATAAAGGAAATCACTTACCTAAGTTCATATACTAATTTCTTAGAAACATCTCTTGCCATTCAACTGCATCAGACTCTAATAAGAGAAAATGGATCATCTTGATTAAATAATAAAATATGGTGAACTTTAAATTAGGATATAATAGCAGTAACCTAGTCCTTTATTTTGCATCGTAAGGCCTTCTTTATTTTCAAATAAGGATTCCAGTATATTTGATTATCAGTATGAATGTGAAATTCCTGAAAGAGAGAGAAGCTGATTCCTACTTTAAAAGTTACAGGGTCTCAATTTTTCTAATACTCTACTAGAAGTCATTATATCCTCCTTATGAAATTCTTATTCAGATTATGGTATGTACAGGTTAAGGAAAGAGATAATCTTTAAGAAAGAAACTTCTGGATGTTGATTGCTCAGTATTTACATGTTTTAAAAGATAGTAAATAGACCTACATTTACCCAAGCATTTGATTTTCAACAAAGGCACCAAAGCAACAGGAATTTAAACAAATGGTGCTGAAGTAAATGGAGAGTCATATGAAAAATAAACCTTGCCCCGAACTCACACCAAACACACAAATATTAATTAGAGGTAGATCATAGGCTTAAATAGGAAAGCTAAAACCATAAAGTTTTAGAGGAAAATATAGGAGCACATCTTCATGACTTGGGGTGAGGCAAAGGTGTCTCAAACAGCACACAAAAAGCAATAACTGTAATAGAGAAGGGGGGATATACATTATATTACATTATATATTATATCATGTACTAGACTTCATCAAAATTTAAAACTTCTGCTCATCCAAGATGACTTTAAGAAAATAAGCCACACACTGAGAGTAAACATTCACTAAACACATATCTGTCAAAGGGCTGGTACGTAGACTACATAAAGAACTCCAACGGTAGAGAAATAACCCAATAAAAAATGGTCAAAAGATTTTCACAGACACTTCACAAAAGAAATGTTTGAAGGGTAATAAACACACAAAGGTGTGATCAACATCATTAGTCATCAGGGAAATGAAAATTAAAACCACAATGACGTATCACTGCATACTGATAACATCAAATGTTGGCAAAGAGGTAGAGGAGCTGGAATCCCCATACATTGTTGGTGGGAATGTAAAACAGTACAACGTTTTGGAAAAAAGTCAGGTAATTTCTTACAAAACTAAACACATACCTACTCTATAAGCCAGTAATTCTGATCCTATTTACCCATGATAACATATGTTCACAAAAAGACTCGTGCAAGAATATTCATAGCACATTATTTGTAATAACTCAAAACTGGAAACAGCCCAAATGCTCATCTGTGAAAAAAAAAAATGTGTAAAGAAACTGTGATACCTCCAGATAATGGAATACTGTTCAGAGAAAGAAAGTGAGAGAGGAAGGAGGAAGGAAGGAAGGAAAGGAAGGAGGGACGGAGGGAGGGCTTAAACTTACAACAATGCAGATGAATCTTAAAAATACACTGAATGAAAGAAGCCTTGTACAAAAGAACACATACTATTTGACTCAATTTAGATAAAGTTCTAGAACAGACAAAACTAATCTACGTGGAAAAAAATAAGAAAAATGGCGGGGTGGGGATTGACTCGTAAGAGGTATGAGGGAACTTCCCTGAGAGAAGGTAGTATTCTATATCTCAATAGGGGCTTGTTTTGCTTACAAAGATGTGTGCAGTGTCAAAAGTCAGTAAATGTACACTTAAGATGTATGCATTTCATTGTATTTAAATTTTACAACAAAAGAAAAACACCTTTTAATCTCCAGCTAATGATATGCATGTTGAAGTATTTAGAAGATATCGTACCAATAGCTACAATTTACTCTAACTGCTCCAAAAAAAATAATATGGATTGAAGGATGGATAGAGGGAGAGAGGGAGAGAAGGGTGGGAAAAGAGAGAGAAAAAAGAGGGAGAAAAGCAAATAAAATATTAATGGTAGCATCCAGGTAGTGGGTACAATATATAGGTATATTAGTCGGCTTCAGCTGCCTTAACAAAATGCCAGAGACTGGGTGGCTTAAAGGTGTCTGTCAAGGACTCTCCCCTTGGGTTGCAGATGCCTTCTCAGTGTGTCCTCGCATGGCAGAGAGATTGTGCTTCCTCTTCTGATAAGGTCATTAATTCTATCGGATTAGGGCCCACCATTACGACCTCATTTAACTTTAATTACCACCTTTAGAAGCCCTTCCTCCAAATCCAAATACAGTCACACTGCAGGTTAGGGTTTTAACATACAAATTTGGAGGGAGGGGGGAAACAATTCAATCCACAGCAGTGGGTGTTCACTGTAAAATTCTTTCAATGTTGCTATATATTTATGTATTTTCATAAGAAAATGTTGAGAAAAAAATAAGGTAGATTTTTAAAAGATTTGGTCTTCCAGTGGTCTTTAGATATACAACCTTCCTAATACTATTTTGCAGAATTACTTTCTGCTGAGACTATTTGCCAATAAATAAGTGATGGGGACTTCCCTGGTGGTGCAGTGGTTAAGAATCCACCTGCCAATGCAGGGGACACGGGTTCGAGCCCTGGTCCCGGAAGATCCCACATGCTGCAGAGCAACTAAGCCCGTGAACCACAACTACTGAACCTGTGTTCTAGAGCCCGTGAGCCACAACTACTGAGCCCATGTGCCACAACCACTGAAGCCCACGTGCCTAGGGCCCGTGCTCCACAACAAGAGAAGCCACCTCAATGAGAAGCCCACCCACTGCAACGAAGAGTAGCCCCCGCTCGCCGCAACTAGAGAAAGCCCGCGCGCAGCAGCGAAGACCCAAGGCAGCCAAAAATAAAATAAATAAATTTATAAAATTAAATAAATAAGTGATGAATTTGTTCAATCCATTACAAGATAATTCAGGTTGGTATTTTTGAGTGTCTTCCAGTAATTGTAGAGGTATAAGAAGGTGGAAGGGAAAACCCTTAGGTCAGATAAATTAAGCATTCACTACCTGCACACCCTGTGGGATGAGAAGATATGGAAGATCTAGGTCTTACCTGCAGGGACCTTACTCTCATTGGGCAGCCCTGAAGAATGGAGCAAAGGTCAGGCCTAGAGGTGATGCAGGTGAAGGGTAAACACACAGAATGCCCAGCAGAGTCTTCAAGGCCTAGCAGTGCTGGCAGCTAGCCCTAGCTGGACTGGTCCCTCCACACTGACCTCCTCCCACCATGGGTCCCTACACAGACTGTTGGCTCCGTCTGCAGGGTTCTCCTTGTACACCACACAGGAGCCTTCCACCTCATTCATCAAGCCCTAGCTCCAGCCCGTTTCCTCAGGAACTTTCTCCCTGACCCAGAGCACAGATCAGGTTCTTTGTTACACAGCTTCAGAGGACAGTAGTCCTTTATTCCAGAGCACTGATTCAGTTCATAATTCTACGGTCACTGGAGGGATCCTTTGAGTACTGTGTGTTTCCTCGACTAGATTTTAAACTCCATGACAAATAAACTGTATTTCCCTTTTTAATTCCAATCATATCCCCAGCAATTAGCAGCATCTGTTACGTAGAAGGTTACACAGGAAAACACACAGAAAATGTTGGTTTTGTTTTTTCCTCTCAATAGGAAAGGAAAAAACCCACACACTGTTATAACAATATGAATCTACTGCCAAGATAGCTCGTTAATAAATTCAAGAAGATATTTTTTAAAGTCGAAAGAAAGAAAATGTTTGCAGAATCATAGACTCTTAGGCTGGAAGGGACATTGTAGGTCAATCGGTCCACCCATGTTTCATTATATTCCTGCCAATCTTATGAACGTCTTCAGTAAATTTTTTTTAAAAGAACTATTTATGTCAAACTGTTGGAGAATTGAAACCAAATCAATTCTCAATTCTTCAGAAAGTGATCATTATATAAAGCATTTTGTACGATGCTGGATTCACAGTAATAACTATAATAATTATTAGTCATAGTAGCAGTATTATCAGAAAACCTCTAATTCTGGGTCCTCCAGATGACCATTTTTGCCTTACAGCCGCAAAATCTTTGCCTTGCAGCCCCATTAGTGCTTTCTTTGCAGTGTCTGTCACATCTGTTCTTTCTTCTCTTTTCCCACAGTCTTTAAAACAAAACTGTTTATTTTTAAGCCATTGACTTAAAGTTCACATTGAAATGTCTTAACACTCTTTATCCAAAAGAGGGCGCCCATTTTTCATGAAATATAGTGCAGTGGTTCACAAAATTCGTTTGCTCCCAGTAGGATTTAAATTTCACACCTGCTGTAATTTAATGCAGAAAGGTTATTCTGGTGGCATGTGCATATGAATTAAGTCCTGTTGTGTGAGTGCTAATTAAGAGCCTTTTGCTTCTTCAGAGTAGCTTCAGAGAAGAGCCAGACTATTGCCGAAGTAAAGAAATAAGTTGAAGCTAACGTTTTTCTATTTTGGGTAGCCAAACCAAATTAAGCTGACATTTTCAAATTCAACATTAAATGGGATTTTTAAAAGTTTGTTCGCAATTTTCTAATTTTAGGGTGTGTTTCCATTCTACCACTGGCTTCAAGAATGACCAGTGGGGCTTCCCGGGGCTTCCCTGGGGTCGCAGTGGTTGAGAGTCCGCCTGCGGATTCAGGGCACACGGGTTCGTGCCCCGGTCCGGGAAGATCCCACATGCCGTGGAGAGGCTGGGCCCGTGAGCCATGGCCGCTGAGCCTTGTGCGTCCGGAGCCTGTGCTCCGCAACGAGAGAGGCCACAGCAGTGAGAGGCCCGCGTACCGCAAAAAAAAAAAAAAGGAACCTGAATGAGAACTTCCATTGGTATTTCTGGTTGGAGGGTGTGAGAAGTATGTTTGTGGTGAAGATTTTTAAACTATCATTTCCTCCTCCCCTCCTGTTCATTTTCCCTTCTCCCTTCCTCTTTTTCTTTTCCTCCCCACTCCCTAACCCCACCCCACTTCCTTTCATTGGGAAACAAGATTTCAGCTGACATACCCAGCAGAAGGGTAAGAGTGTAGCAACTCTGAGCCTGAGTTTTTAGCTGCCCTCTGCCTCAGTTTATACCAGTCATACAAATTAAGCGACTTGTTTGTTGGCCACCCGTCTATCTTGCCCTTGAGAACATTTTTCTTTTTTTTTGACCAGTGAAGTGCTTCCCTGGTGGTCCAGTGGTTGAGACTCCACTCTTCCAATGCAGGGGACGCGGATTTGATCCCTGGTCAGGGAACTAAGATCCCATATGATGCATGGTGCAGCCCCCCCCCCCCAAAAAAAAGAGAGAAATAGAAGGAAAATGCAATGGTGGTAATGTACTATAGGCATTCCTTATTTAACAGAAATCCGTTTAACCAGATTCTGTACTTAAAATGTATAAATTAAGGTACAGCTTCAACTGTGCACTTCCAAACTTGAAGGTCCTATGCATTTATCAGCTTATTCTTGCTTCTGTAACTGGCTTGGATTCCAAATTCCAGCTTCTATCTCTATGATCCCCTGACTGCCAGATAATTTGCTGGTGCATGGTTGCAATGCACACTTACCCAGGGAAAACACCACCATTTTAATTGATTTCTAGCCCCTAAAAATGAAAACCAACGATAGTAGAGAATCACTGAAACTTTGTTTGCTAATTGATTAGTCACTGGTGGGTTTTTTTGTTTTTTTTTTTTGCGGTACGCGGGCCTCTCACTGTCGTGGCCTCTCCCGTTGCGGAGCACAGGCTCCGGACGCGCAGGCTCAGCGGCCACGGCTCACGGGCCCAGCCGCTCCGCGGCATGTGGGATCCTCCCAGACCGGGGCGCGAACCCGGTTCCCCTGCATCGGCAGGCGGACGCGCAACCACTGCGCCACCAGGGAAGCCCCAAGAAGGCGATTTTTAAATACTCATTTAATCATGCCAAACTTTGTTACATTTCTGAAACTTTGCATCGCTCTTCAGCAATGAAAACCAGATGAATCAACCACCAAAAATGTTTGGGGACAATTATGTGAAAATGGAGGGTACAAAGGCATCTAAGACACAAGTACATCTTACAACAATAACAGAAGAAAGGCTGAGGAGCCTGGTGATAGGACTGGATTTCGAATCTGTTTTCACATTCAGTATTTCTATTGAGACATTTGGGAATATGCATTTTTCAATACATCTTCTCTGAAATGATCATTTTCCAGTTGGTACATGACTTTAAAAGGTATGCCACATTCACTGGTGTAAAGCTCACAGAGCAAAATCAATCTGTTTATAAAATGAATCTGACTTTATAAAAGTTTAAAAAATATTCAATTAGAAATGCGCAGCTGAAAGAAAGCTGTTGCATTATTTAAGAGCATTAATTATACATAAAGGCAAATGGGGAATAAAAGCTAATTACAAGATGGTTCTATTTCTTAGGGAAGTTACATTTTCTTCCTTTCCAGAATATTGTCATGACAAGATTTACACATTCTTTTTTTTTTTTTTTTTTTTTGAGAAAAACTGTGGAACTAAGAAGTTGCTCATTATTTTGAACTCAAATGACTATCATTCTTTTGGTTCTAATCCAGCTTCCGAAGGATATTCTTGATCCTTTGAAAAACATTTACCATTAAGAACGGTTTACCACTGAAATCTAGCAGGATGTATATAAAATTACAAAAGATTACTTTTAATTGCTAGTCTAAATAAGATAAGAAACACATGGCATACATGAAGCCTTTGGGGGGGAAAAAAAATCTAAACAAAGATTAGATGCTGGTTAGTGGCTGCAAGAAATGATATTGATTTTTAGAGTTGGCTCCCTTTGTTACCTGTAAAAATATGATCACATCTCTAACTTTAAGAGCTTGAGAGATGTTTCATGTTTGTTGGAAGCTTGCTTCTCCCCACCGACACAGACAACACCAGTCTACTACCCTATGACACTTTGTTTAAAACTGAAAGAGATATGTAGTGTTTTGAAAGTTTCGAGGTGTTGGTATTTAGGCTCTCTTGGATGTGTTCACAACAACGGGCAGAGGAAGTTCCCTGCAGCCGACAAGTGTGTGAGTTGGAACGCCGTGTGGAGCAGCCGCAGGGCCCGGAGGCCCAGGGCCCACGCTGAGAAATCAGCAGCTGTACATGCTAACCCTGGGTCCTCCGTCATTAACCTTCTGTGGGACCTTCTACAAATTGCTTAATTCCAGCCATGAAAATAAACATAGGCACCGATGCCCTAGAATAGACCCAAGGGAATCAGACCGTGTGCCATAAAACCGAAACCCACCCTGCCTTTCTTTCTAACACTACCGGTGACAGGGAGTGACCAGGCTGTAGGTTACTGTTCTTTGCTTCCAGTTAAAAGAGGCAAACAGAAGCAAGTGAACATAACTAGGAGGAAGTGGGGCAGTTGGGGGTAAGGATGAACAAAACTTGAGCAAAATTTGAGAACTGAAGGGTGAATCTCTGGAGTGGTGAGAGATTTCTCGGCGATTCTAACTCTGCTGCTGGCTCCATATGTGTACAATGACGCCATCACACTAGCCATTATTGCTTCGTATTTGAACCTTCTTTTCAACCCTATTTCTCTCGTTCTCTGTCTCTCCCATTCCTTGTTTTTGCCTTGTCAGCACTGTCTGAAAAGGAGGCAGAAACAATATTCTCCCACAGCATTTTTTATTTCCTTCACTGTTGGAGCTATGCAGAATTTTACAGACTCTCTAATCCACTCACTTTTTAGATGGAAAAATGGGCCCAAGTACAGTACATGTAAGTTAACAAAGTAGTGACAGAGCTACAACTACTTGCCAGGTCCTTTAAATGCCAATCCAGTTCTATTTCCATAAATTGCACCCAAGGGTAATGATTAAAAAAACCCCAACCCCCAAAACTTCCAATGCTGCTTTGACCTTCTGGTTTTCATATGTAAAAATGGTATTCTATGTTCATTACTTTACAACCATAGGAATTAGGGACAGGAGGAAGATTTGATGGCATTTAAACTCCACTGCTTCATGTATGTAAGGATTATTTGATTTAGAATATGAATGTATATACTTCAAAAGGCAATGTGATTCTGAATTGTGGTCACAAATGTGGTTCATCTTTGGCCCTTCTGGCCAGAAATAATCTTGCCCTAGAAATATGTATGCTACATTCAGTAAATGATCAAAAAAAGTTTAGTAAAATCAGAGTCATGGTCATAACCATCATAAAAAAAGTCATAATCAGTAAAGACCCATGTTTGTCCAGTGATTAGGTAAAGCAAACACTAGGCTATATGGGGGTCTAAAATCCACCCTTTTGAGAAGTCTTGTGCCCTGATACTGAGTCAGCTAGAGCTTTCCATGTGGTGAGGAAAGAAGAACAGTCTCATTTTTAAATAGATAAGACTGTGGAGAGGCACACTACTTAGAGCCAAGCTGGGCTTTTCCCTAAACCAGTGAAAGACAAGCATCTTGAATGTCAAAATTAATTGGCTGTTAGGAAAAAGGATAAAAGAAACTTGAGATCCTAATCTGTGAGTTAAGTAGCTATTCCTGGCAGATGATAGGTAATCAACTCTGCTTACAAACAGAGCAAAACAAACAAATGAAAAAAACACACTGCGTTTCCATATTGTGTGATTCCTAACATCTATCTGTAGGAAAATTCTTTAGTGATAAGTATATTATTTATATATATGTATATATAATAGGTTTTAAAAAACAAAGCAATTATCTGATGATTAATTTGATCATTTGAAGTATAAAATAAAGCCCTATTTTTGTTGCAAGATTGTAATTTGAAAGGACATGATTTTTTGTCATTTAAAAACATAACTTACTTGAAAGAGCAAATAAAAATTAAATATTGACAGTTTTTCAGAGTTTATGCTTAACATTCCATCCAATATTTTAAGCCATTTATCCTTTTTGACTAATAAAATTAAATTCAACAACTGTTTATCAAATACCCATAATATATCCAGTTTTATAACATCCATGCTTTATTTGCTCCTTTCGACTGCATCTGAAAATTAGTATGAAATAATGGAATTTTATCTGCTTTTCTCCTCTGTAGTATATAAACTCTAGAAACTAACACAACTATCATTCAGTTTGCTTAAACAAATTACACTGGATGCTTTATTTACCATGTCAAAAAATCACAATATAATCTTTCATGTAGTGTTTTGATTGGAAAACAAAACATTGCTTAACTCTATAGGATTACATATATGGGTGAATTATATGTGGGGAAGTAGTCGTCTTAGGGCATATTTGTTTGTCAGAAAGATTTATGTCCGAAATCCTAGAGGCGTGGCAGTTATAATAATTGTAGGCAAAACATGACATCAACTTTGTTCTTTACATCTTTTTACTAACTCTTCACAAACCCAAATCAAACATAGAAACAGCTATTGCTTTGAACCACAGTAAGAGGTGTGTCTACTGTCTACCTTATTACCAGCATACAATTCCATTGTTATTTCCCTTTTTTTCATGTTACTATTCAAAAGCCATTTGTAGAGATGACTCTGCATTAACCTGAAACAAACAAAAAACTCTCCTAGTAACATACTTGTTAAATATTTTATGGGCACTAATATCACTGAGGGGAACCTGTATGAAATACGATAGTTTTCAACTTTTAAGTATTCAAACCTTGATTATAATTCATATTTTTCTTCAACTTGGATCATTTTTTGAATTCACACATTTGAAGAATAACACACACAACATGTTATTCCAATTGCTACAATATTCCAATATACATTCTAGTTTAATATACATTAAGAAGTCATTTATGGACTCCAGTCTCCTCATCTGTAAAATGCTGAATTAAATAATTTTCAAAGTACTTTCTAACTCCCATTTTCTAGAACTGTAAAACATGTGTACCATATTGTTTTTAAATGACATCAAACTAAGACTTAGACGGTTGGCCCTCGGGATCCGCGGGTTGCACATTCACGGACATGGAGGGCAGACTGCTGGACTTGAGCGATCGCGATTTGGTATCTGCGGTCCTGGAACCAATTTGTATTTTAGTACAAAGCCAAAGAGACATAAATGTAGATGGAAAAGCTCCATCTGAACTATTTTTATAGAATTCTATTTCGTATAGAGTTTAACCACATGACAGCACAGTGGCTGCTTATGGTGTGGGACTCGAGGCCCACACTCTGCTCTCCCAGCTGCGTGCCCTGGTGTGGGATTGCAGCCACACAGGAGGAAGGGAACCTTTTTTGAATTCACACAAAGGCACCTTACAGGCCAACAGGAAGCCCTAAAATGTGATTATTTCTCTCATCTTAAAAAAATACAAAATTTAGAAAAAGAACAGCCTTTCATGGTCCCACTTTCCTTCCAGTCCTTGCACCATTTCTCGCCTCTCTTTAAAGAGCTGCTTCCTCTTCCTGGCTGCATTTCTCCCTCCCACCGTCCACTGATCCCAGTCCCATCTGGTTTTGGCCCCACATTCTCCACAAATCAGCTCTGATCAAGGACCTCCGGGACCTCCGTGGTCTTTCTTCTTCAGTCTTCCGTGGCTTGCATCCTCAGCATTGCCTGACATCACTCCATTTCTTCCTCTTTAAACAGCTTCTTCACATGCCTTCCAGAACCGTCTCTCCTGTTTTTTTTCTCTGACCTAGATGGCTGTGCCATCTCAGTCTTTGTTGGTTCCTCCCTGCCTCCTAGACTCTTTCTTTTCTATCTACACTCCTGCCAGAGAGGATCTGGCTAGTTCCATGGTTTAAATACCACCTGACCACAGGAGACTCCAAAGTGTACATTTTAAGATTGAACCTCTGCCCTGAACTTGTAGATTCATTTGTCTACTTGGCTTCTCCTCCTGGATGTCTACTGGGCACCCCAAACTCAACGTGTCTAAAACTGAATGAACTCTTGATATTCACCTCAAACCTGCTCATCTGGAGCTTTCCTCATCTCAGGAAACGACTCTATCCTTCCAATGGCTGAGGTCAAACCCCTGGTGTCTTCCTCGACTTCTCCCTTTCATTCATACATCTCAGCCAGTCATCAGCAAAATCTTGTCAACTCTACCCTCCAAATAGATCCAAAAGGCAAAATCTGACGTTTCCTACCATCCATTTCCAGTCTGGTCAAAGCCACCATCATCACTCAGCTGGACTATTAAACTCACCTCCCAACAGGTGTCCTTGCTTCTGCACTGACTCGCCTTCAGACTCTTCTCAGAGGGATCCTAAAACCCAAGTCTGATATCCCCTCTCTTCACAAATCCTGCCAATGTCATCCCGTCACACTCAGTGTAAAAGCCAGAGTTGTTATGAGGACTTACAGGGCTGTCCATGAGCTGCCCAGATGTACATACACCCCTGCCCCCCCCCCCACGCACAGACACACACACTCAGACACGCACAGACACACACACACACACGCGGACACACACAGACACCCGGTTACCTCTCTGTCCTCATCTCCCCCTCCCCTCCCCTTCATTGCCTCTGCTGCAGCCACTCCAGCCTCCACAGTGTTGCTCAGGTCAGATGTGCTCGCTATCCAGAAATGCTCTGCCTGAAACTATCCACACGGCTAACTCCCTCATTTCTGTCAGCTCTTTACCCAAAAGTCGTCTTCTCAAGGAGGGCTTCTCTGGCCATCTAACCAAAATTTAACCCACCTACCCACGCCACACACTTTGCATAACATCCCCCTTCCCTGCTGGCTTATGTTTTCTCTTTAGCATATAGCATCTGCTATACTAAATCTTTTTTGTACCTTGCATTTGTTTCCTCCAGTAGGATGTCAGGTGTATTAGGGCAGAGATTTTGTGTGTTTTGTTCACCGTGTCTACATTGTGTGGAATGATGACTGGAGCATAACAGGCGCTCAATAAATGCATTATGATTTGTTTCAACGAGTGAATAATGCCGTTTTCGAAACGGGAGCAAAACCTGGGTGAACTCTACGGGCTGTTTAATCTTCTCACGGCAGTGAATCCCAACCTCTTACACTGGCTCCTCCAATCTCTTCAAACCCCTAGAAGTCAAAACAACTTCCTGGCTATCGCTTTTTTAGGCCACTATTCCCATAGTTGGTCATACATCCCGGGCTTCAGTGATGTTCAATGTCTCTGATCACCTCTGTTTTCTCAGTCATATCCTTAAAGTCACCTCCAGCAAGTCCCCTGGCAGCTGGGGTTGCCTTCAAGGATATGGTAGAGGAAATGGAAGGCAAAAATCAGTGGGCAAGAAAACTTGCATTTTTGGCACACCTAGCAATTAAAATACATTATTTGGTGATGAGGAGATTGTGGTTACAAGTTTCTCTCCCAACACCTGGACAATTTAACTCGAAACGAAAAAAGCAAAGAAGTTGGTCATGCTGACATGACCCAAATGCCTAATTCAGTCATTGTGTTCTACCTTTTCCTCGTCAACCCAAACACACAAGAACAGCACTAATGTTCCTCTTTAGATGCATTAAATCTCCAATGCTCGGATATATATGTCTATATATGGAGAGGGCTAAAGTGACCCGATGAAGCAGGAGCTGGTCAGTGGTCCCGCCTTCCCACTCATTCCACACAGACATATAAGCTTATATTAAAAATCCCTTTGCCATCTACCCTTATCACCTTCACTTCCAATCAGTGTTTTACAGAGAAAACGTCTTCCTTTGTTATTATTATACGTCACCCTTGTCTCGCTTCTACGTTCATCTCTTAGCCTCTGTTCCTTTAGCCCTTTGTGTATGCGATACACGCACACTCACAGACACATGTACACACATATATACCTGTTTTTCTGACACCTCAGTGCAATATGCCAAATTTCTCTCTTACCACACCACTATGTTTGTTATAATCAGGTAAGAGGAGGCTGAGGAGAATAAATAGTAATGGACCAAAAAATATTCAGATAATGACTTATCTTTTAACTTTGGATACAGTAATGTCTGCAAATTTATAGTGTTTCTATGTTTAATCTTTAAAAACATGTCTTTGAATGTCTTCAAAACTTGGATGACTGTTACCATTTAAATAGAAGAACATGAACTTTGGAGACCGATAAACTTGGGTTTTACAGTAATGTAACAATTATGTAGTTAGATAAAATAAGTTTGGGGAGACTATGAGAAAACTAGAACCATCCTGCACTGCTGTGAGCACGCCATGGGGTACAGCCATTCCAGAAACAACATGGCAATACCTAGTGGGGAAAAAAAACTTGCATTTTAACATCTGAATTGTGGCACACCTTTTGTTGGCTAATATGGGTCAAAACTTCAATCAGAAAACAAACGTAAGAAGCGTAGGCCATGCACAGTAAACAACACACACCACAGAACTCTCCCAATTCAGGTTAGCAAGGCAGAAGGATGGGTGCTCATTAAAGCATTCATATTGAAGTCAGCTGTGTTAGCTCCGACTGGCTCAGAGCCCAGTACAGGACCTAAAGCACGAGAAGACAGGAATACTCTAATGACCTGTTTGTTTTGTGTTGTATGCCTACACACATATCTATATACATACATATGCACACACATATACAGTTTAAGAAAAATATTCTAGATACAAACTGTGATATAATGCATTGCTCAGGACATTGTTAAACAGCATATTAATGAACTTCAATTCACCTATTACAAGATATAGTCACAAAATGAAATAAAATGAGGAAATTAGGTACCCTGTTCAAATGTTTGATTATAAAAGCCATTCTCCTAAAAAATAAAGATAAATACAAATTATGTAGAATTATTCTATTTTTGTGTGTGTTTGTTTTTATACTCAGTGAATGTTAACTGAGTACATGATCTACAAAGTGCTGTCTTGGTAGAAAGCGAATGACTGATAACAAAGGAGTGCAGACTCTAGAACTACACTGGCTAAGCTGAAACTGCCCCCATTACTTCTCAGAGCCAGTTACTGCATCTCCTTGTGGTCCAGCTTCCACAGCTCTGCAGTGGGAATGAAAATAGTACTTACTTCATAGGGTTGCGATTAAATGAGTGCAGTACTTAAGAGTGCAGTACGTGATACCTAAAAGGCACCCATATACATTTTAATTAGACAACAATAGAAGAAAGTCTACATTTTGAAAAAAAACTCACAATTAATTATTTGTTTGAGTATGTCTGTGTAAGAATTTTCATTTTTGACCCTTAAAGTATTCATTTTAAACTTCCACAAATTTTTCCCATGAAGTGAGCCAAATGGTAAACACTGGACACCTGGGTGCTTTGAATCAACTTCTCACCAGCTCTATTCTGAGGCCCAGGGAAGGGGAAAGTCTCTTCATTTGGAAGAGGCACTAGAATGTGGCCTTTCCCACCCCTTACACGCAGTAGTATAGAGAGGTGAAGGCTGTGGAAACAACTCTCCACTTCTCCTTAGCGCTCAGCCATCTTCTTTCCTCAGGGCTGCCTTCCTCCCCCGTTGGTCCCCTTCCTTCCCAGCCCTACCCTGGGGCTTCCCATCTCTTTTTTTATCTTTTTATTTCTTGTTCCTTTCCTCTCTCCTTGCATTTGTTACCCTTATCCTGTCTTGTAGCTGTTCAGCCTCTTTTACATTTAACTGCTATTCTAGTTTTATTTCTCAGTTCTGCTTCACTTCCCTTTGAACTCTCCTCACCCCACCCCCAACTAATCTCACCCTCACTTCCTGGTTTCTCTTCCTCTGTTCTCAGCATCCACCTCTACCATGTTGGCATCCTACTGAAGACTTTCTGTATTTTTAAGATTTGCAATACAGTTCACCCTTATTCACTTACTGCATGTCAAGCTAACTCCAATACCTCTTTTATGGAAAACGTAATTTTATAACTTTAAAGAGAGGTAAGGAAATGAAAGAGCATGAGTGAACCGGAAGAGTACCCATTTTTTTTTAGAGTGTCTACCATGTTCCAGGTCCTTCATGTGCATTGTCTCTAATCTTCACAATAACTTTGAAAACGCTATTATTCATTCCCACTTTATAGCTGAAGAAGGGATGCTGAGCAATTAGGTGACCTGCCCAAGGCCACACAGAGAGAGAATTTTATCTCATGGCTTGATGGCTCCCTCACCTGCCCTCAGCTCACCATCACCCTGTTTCGTAAGTGAATTGAACTACCCCACTTTTCCCTTTTAAAAAAATTTTTATATAATGTTAAAGGTTAATTTCCATTTACAGTTATTAAAAAATATTGGCTTTATTACCCTTCTGTACAATACATCCTTGAGCCTACCTTACACCCAATATCTTGTACCTCCCACTCCCTAACTCCTATAATGCCCCTCCCCCCTTCCCACTGGTAACCATTAGTTTTGAACTACTGCATTTTATCATGTTTCTAATAAACAACAAAGAATTGAAAATAAGACTACCTATAGAGATCTTTTAATTATCTTCATGCACCTTCCCCCCTGCCACACACACACCCATGCACATACATCCCCTTTAAATATAGCAAAGGAGGTTAATGTCAGGAAGTGAGTAGAAAAGGGGCAAGTACACCAAGGAAAACTCTTCCCTGTTTTCTCTCCTTGTTGATTTTGTCTGGGATTCTTAGAGTTCAAAGTGGTCTTGGAGACCATCCAAAATAACTCCTTTGTTTTTCAAATGAGGAAGGTGCAACTCAGAGCAATTAAATGACTTGCCTAAAACACATAGATTTTCTTGCTGCCCAGCCTGGGTGGGTAGGTTGAATTAATACTCATAAGATGCTTATTGACCAGCAAAATACAACCAACCCATCTGCAAGCCCTAGAAAGTTCCAGCATCCCAGGGGGAGAGTCTTTCCAGGCTGGAGGAGTATTCACCAAGACAGCTGTGAGCTGCTGGGGCCCCAAACTTACCTCTCCAGGTGCTCAAGGGGAATCTAGCTCGTCCTAACATAGCTCAGAATGTCACCAAGTGCAAGTTCATGTGCCCAATGCACAGTGAGGCCGAACAACGTGGAAAAGTCGGACTTCCGAGCAAAGAAACTTTTATTGCAGGGCCATGCAATGAGACCCAGGGCTCACGCCCAAAAAACCCCCAAACCTTCAGAAGGGTTTCAGCAAAGCATTTTTAAAGGCCAGGTTGGGGGTGGAGTCACAGGGTACGTGATCATCTCGTGCACAATTCTGATTGGTTGATGGTGAGGTAACAGAGTGGCGAACTTTATCAATCCTTAGGCACCAGTAGGTCTGCGGGCTCATGATCATCAAGTAGTTAATTTATTCCATTTGGTGGTGGTTTTTAGCATCTGAAAAACTCAGGAAAGATGCATGAGATACTATTATCTGGGTACTTCAGCAGAGCTGAAGTAGCTACAGCAGAGGCTATGGGGGAGGGGGTCCTGCTCAGTCACAAGAATTGGGAATGAGTGTGTTTCAAATGAATGTATGAAAGGCAAGTTCATAAGATATATATGGCATCTTCTGATGCAGTACAGCCTCAAAGGGTACCAGATGTCAAAATAAGACACTGTTTATTTCCTTATAATTTGCAAAAAAATTTTATAAATATACACACACATATATATGATCGATGATGCAATGATAAGCATGAGTATCCATTCCCGTAACTACTCCTCTCACTCTGCAGCTTTCATGCTAAGTAGTTACAAGTATCATAGAATTAGTGTAGAGCATTAAGATAAACTAAGAGTGTTAGGGAAAATGAAGGAAAAAGAATACAGATATGCTATTTTACTATCTTAGTATCGATGTTAATGTCTTCTTTAACGATATTTGGCTCCTGAGAAGTTGTTTTTTTAGTTAATACCGTATTTATCAGGACTTTAGTTTCTTCCCACCTCATCAGCAGCATGCCACCTCACTAGAATCTAGGAAGGAGCTAATGTATACTGAAACCAAATTTGATGCTTAGAAAATCCTTGAGGTGTTGAAAGGCACACCTGTGTTGTTTGGCAGGTGAGTTGAATCTCAAGTAAAGAATTTCTGCAAATCTCTGGTTTAGTCGGCTAAACTGGTTTCACTCCTGAACAAGCCTGGGGTGAGGGAATCCTCTATTTTTCCTTGATAACCATAATAATGCCAAAGAAATAACTTCCAATGCTAAATCTCAGTGGTTTAGGTCTCAAAAGTGGAAAGGCTCAGAATATATTTCAGGACAGTAAATGTCTTCATGTCAAATTTATTATAGATAAATTAGTTCTTTTCATATTGGAAAAAAACTACAGTTTTTTGTAAAGGCCAAATTATTGTTAATTAAGATGTTACTTTGAATAATTTGGAGAAGTAACTAACTGTATTCACTTTTATATTTAAATTAAGAATGGTTTGTTATGAATAGTTAAATAAAAATTTCAGTGAACTGAATCCTAAAGAAAATAAGGAAGTATTTATCAGTTGAAAGGTACTCTGTAAATGGGTTTGCAGATCAATTGCAAAGGTTAATTTGGGAGAAGTATCTAACTGTATTCACTTTTATATTTAAATTAAGAATGGTTTGTTATGAATAGTTAAATAAAAATTTCAGTGAACTGAATCCTAAAGAAAATAAGGAAGTATTTATCAGTTGAAAGGTACTCTGTAAATGGGTTTGCAGATCAATTGCAAAGGTTATTTGGGACTCTAGAATCTTAAAGTGAAACAGGCCATTTATACATTACTTCTTTTTAAAAAATCTATTCGGTCTATTTTCCTTTTCTGGACATTCTTATGTTGGATTATGTGGTTTCTTCTGACTAAACTAGTTTTGAAAAGCTTAAGATATAAGACATTCTAAAGTAAATGCTTGATTCCTTACATAATATTCTTTAGGTATTAAAGAAAGTTAACATTTTTCATCCTTTGGTCAGGCACTTGTGGGCTCCAAATGTAACTCTCTGTAGTTAATATGCAGTCCATGCCAGGGAAGAGAAGTTTGGGGCTGTCAAACCTCACAGAACAGACAGAGAATAAAAGAAAATTAATCAAGTCCACAGGCATGACGACCCTAGTCTGTTTCAGCTGGCAAAAGAATAATAGTGCTGCCACCCAGGTCATAATTTATGGGTTGTTTGTGGTATTTTCAACCCTTTTAAGTTGAAGCTGCGTTACCATCTCTATAGTAAAAGAATATTTCTTTTCTCAAAGTTTTCAACCAACAGATGAATATTCTTTTTCTCTATAACACACACCATCTGGTTTGCTTAATTGACTGTTTAAACACATATACATGCAACTCAACTGATCAGTGCTGTGGTTTCCAACCTGGCTGCACCTTAGAAGTTTTGGAAAAATCACTACCAGAGCCACCCCCAGAGATCCTGGCTTAAACGGTCTGGTGATGCAGAGAGAGAGGGTCTTTCTTGGAGGTTCAAGTTAGAATTCAGAATTTGTTTCCTCTGGAAGCTACACTGCAACGGTGGGTTTGTGGATATTTTAAGTACAGTAGGTAAAACTACATTATCTGTTAAATTTGGGGGGAATGGTCTGAAACACCAAATCAGTCTGAATCAGTCTTCACAGTTCTTTTTGTAAAACAATGTACCTTTGGTTCCAAACAATGGAATTTACAACCAATCTGTTGATAAATTAGGAGCTGCGTGAGTCTTCAAGGTCACAACACTAGACCTTTTTGTGTCAAAAGTAAGTCATGGTTTTGTCTTGCAAAAAAATGAATCAACAATTTTAGTGAGAAACTACCATGCGGAAGACACAAGCAAACAAAGACCAGGAACTAAAGTATAAAACCGACAGCTCTGCAAATTTTAACTTTAGGAAACTCCATAGGAATGTCCTGGTTCATGACTTCTTGTGTTGTCTGAATAGTAAATTGGATTAGACATAAGCATATCATTCAGAAAGAGATATGGCACAGAAATAATAGTGGAAATATGCTGGAGGACAAGAAACCAAGACAATAAAAGCACTTTACAAAGGCAAATCAGGGCTTCCCTGGTGGTGCAGTGGTTGAGAATCTGCCTGATAATGCAGGGGACACGGGTTCGAGCCCTGGTCCGGGAGGATCCCACATGCCGCGGAGCAACTAGGCCTGTGAGCCACAACTACTGAGCCTGCGCGTCTGGAGCCTGTGCTCCGCAACGAGAGAGGCCGCGATAGTGAGAGGCCCGCACACCTCGATGAAGAGTGGCCCCCGCTTGCCACAACTAGAGAAAGCCCTCGCACAGAAATGAAGACCCAACACAGCAAAAATACATAAATAAATTAATAAACTCCTACCCCCAACATCTTAAAAAAAAAGGCAAATCATACAAAAGAATAGAGGACACTTGTTGTCATTACTCAAAGGTGACTGACTTGAATAGAAGGGAAGATGAGAAGGATGAGGTTAGGTAGGTGCTTCCCAAACTAGTGTTAAGCTTGACTCCCCCATGAACCCAACATGACACAACAGGACAAACTGGGACCAAGAGGAGCACAGTAGTGGAACTATGTCTGCATCCCACTAAGCAAATGGGTCTTCACCCGTATTCCCGTTCACACAAGCCGTGAGATGGCCATGCACACACACAGTTCCCAAGAGCTGCTGCATGGCCCAAAAGTAGGACTTACCCTGTGTCATCTCAGTGCAAATCATGGCAGTTGGATGGATGTTAAAGACAGCCAGATGTGGGCTCAATAGAAACAAAAACTTGCTAAAAGGCTGTCAGTACGAAACAGAACCAGAACACACACCTTGCCATGCATTGAATCTGAAGTCCAGAAGGTTCAGCATGAACTGAATATTATCTCTAGAAATAGGATGATTGACCTCCTAGAGTAATGGAAATAAAATAAAAACAAACAAATGGGACCTAATGAAACTTAAAAGCTTTTGCAAAGCAAAGGAAACTACAAACAAGACGAAAAGACAACCCTCAGAATGGGAGAAAATATTTGCAAATGAATCAATGGACAAAGGAATAATCTCCAAAATATATAAACAGCTCATGCAGCTCAATATTAAAAAAACAAACAATCCAATCAAAAAATGGGCAGAAGACCTAAATAGACATTTCTCCAAAGAAGACATACA
>NC_041226.1:67079503-67132905 GCF_002837175.3 Physeter macrocephalus
GTGGTGGGGTGAATTGGGAGATTGGGATTGACATGTATACACTAATATGTATAAAATAGATAACTAATAAGAACCTGCTGTATAAAAAATAGAATAAAATTCAAAAGTTCAAAAAGAAATAGGATGATTTGTTGAGTGTGGAGTATATCCATACAATCTCCAATGGTCCTCCCAAATCTGTTTTGATGTTTCTGTAATTCAACCTCCTCTCTTCTTCACAGCTGTTGAATCACCTCTAATTTCATTCTGTACCAATTTTGTTTTGTTTTGTTTTGTTTTGTTTTGTTTAAGTGACAAAGGGGAACTGAGAAACTCTTCACAATGAACCAAAGTGTCCCTGCAATTTGGGGGTTAGCAACTAGTGTTATTATAGCAGAACTGATTTAGAGGTTTTAGACCTTGGTTACTTTGGGGAAGATGTAAATCCTGAAAGTTCATACCACGAACTGCAAGACCTTTAAACGGACAAATAATAAACCCATAATAAAGTCAGAGTCTTTGTTCTCTCATTTATGCTCAACTGTGTGAACTCTGGAGCCAAAAGTACACCCTGATGTTTAAGTTTGCTTTGAAACAGCAATGAAGGAATGAGCTTATTCCTCAGTTAGGTGCAAAAGGTGGAGGTGGTTAAAAAAAAGTTAAACAAGATACAGAGCAGCTGTGACAGCCCATCAGCTCATAGAAGAGACTCAGAACTGGCAGCTGGAAGGGACCCACAGGAGAAACGTCTTAAATACACGTCCTAGGTGTAGTACGTTGGTATCAGCAGGCCAGCATTGTCGCTGGAACAGTCACGACCAGGACTGTAAAGAAAGCCCCGGCGCAGCCTGTGCTGTCCAGAGGCTGCTGTTCTGAGTTTAGGTTTGTGCCACGCACCTCTTGACAGTGGCCTTCCGCATACCGCCGGGCCAAAAGGAACTGCAGAATGTTAGCGCAAGGCCGACTTCGAGCCCAGAACCGCAGTGATCCCTCCTTGACAAGCCGAACTGGGTCACCCAAAAGAGCGTGGCACTAAACCTTTAGCGTTCAGCGGGCCAAGGGCTGCGTTAGCAGTTGGTGTCCTTTCCGGGCACACAAAAGGCTTTTTCTGCTCTGCTTTTACAAGGTATCCTAGAAGCCAAGCTATTGCCAATGGGTAGGGCTGGGGAGGGGAGGGGAGGGGAGGGGAGAGGGCCCGATCGCAGCAAGCTGTCCACATCCGGCTGCCAGTCTGTCCAACAGGAGAGCCGATCTCGGCTGTGCCTCGGCCCCGGGGATGCGGGCGCGGGGGGGAGGCGGGCCACAGGGACGCGCAGGCGTGCGTTCCTCCAGACCGCGGGCGCCGGGCCAGTTGGCTCGAGTGAACCCAGGTGGCGACCGTAAAAGCTCCCCGCGAGTCCTCTCTGCCCCAGAGGGCGCGTCCCCTAGCGCCGGGCCTGCAGGGGGGCGGGGCGGGACGGGGTGGGCGGGGGCGGAGGGGGCGGAGCAGCGCGGCTGGGCGCGCGGGGGTCGCGGCGCGGAGCAGGTGCGCGAGAGCGAACGCTGCTACAGCGGGCGGCATGGCGAGCACGGCGTCGGAGATCATTGCCTTCATGGTCTCCATCTCCGGCTGGGTGCTGGTGTCCTCCACGCTGCCCACCGACTACTGGAAGGTGTCCACCATCGACGGCACGGTCATCACCACCGCCACCTATTGGGCCAACCTTTGGAAGATGTGCGTTACCGACTCCACGGGCGTCTCCAACTGCAAGGACTTCCCCTCCATGCTGGCGCTAGACGGTCTGCATCTCGTCGCCCCCCACCCCTGCCCCTCGCTCCTCCCCGGCCTGCCGGCGGGGCGCCCGCTGACCCCACGACCCCCGGCGGGACCCCCGGGGCCGGACTCCTCCGAAGGCCGGCCCCGCTTTGCCCCTCAGTGCCTGAAG
Organism: Physeter macrocephalus; assembly: GCF_002837175.3. NCBI lineage: Eukaryota > Metazoa > Chordata > Mammalia > Artiodactyla > Physeteridae > Physeter > Physeter macrocephalus. Next base: position 67,081,408 of record NC_041226.1, read on the forward strand.
GAGCCGGGGAGACCCCGGTGCCCGTGGCCCGCCTTCCCCGGACGTCTGTCCCGCGGGGGGCGCGTGTACGAGCCCGGAGCCCCGGGGCGGGAGAGAGGGGCGCGCAGACAGGCCTGGGTGGGGTGGGTGACTCTCAGGCGACGGGGATGGAGGGAAGCAGCTTTGCTGTCTCGAGAGTTGAGGACAGGGCAGTGGAGGACAGTCAGTTGAGGACAGTCCTCTCTTGGGGACTGTTAGGACACGGAGTCACGAGAGGGGGCTTGTCTTCTCCAGCCAGCACTACCCAGAAGGGCTGGATTCTGATTAAAATGGACTTGTCAAAGCGAAATCTGCTTGCTCTGAACTCCCTTTAGCTATTTCGTTAGTTCTTTTAAAAGTGTGTGTGTGTGGGGGGGGGAAAGGAAACATTGCAGGAGCACCCGCTCCAAACCCCCCCGCCCCGCATCTGCAAGTGAGTCTGCTGGGCTTTAACTCTGCCTCTAAATGTTAGGAACATAAATAGCCCTAGCCCGTGCCGCAGAGAGTAGAGAATTATGGCCAGCAGGGATCTTGTGCGGGAGACTGACAAGTTCTGTGTCGCGCCTCCCAAGTCCGTTCTCAGCGTCTCCCTCAGCGTTGTTTTTTTAGTAAATTGTTTTCTACCTAGTTCTTGTTAGCCACGCTGTATACTGTATTGTATTAGAACAACAGGTGTTCACAAAGAAAACTGGCTCTTTTCAGTCTCAACAGGTGTTCACGAAGAAAACTGGCTCTTTTTAGTTTCAGACTGGCTCTTTTTAGCTGACAGTGGATGTCAACCCGGTCACGCTGATTGCTCAAGTTCTAGGCTCCTTTCTTCCAGGATTTTACAGCACGTGACTAGATGGATCCCGGCAGAAACTTGAGAGTCATTTACATTAGTTCTCGATTTGAGGCGTTTTTTTTTTTTCTTTTATTACTGCTCTGCAAGTTTTTATTTGCATAACTGAGTAAATAAAGGACAAGATTTAATCCCCCTGAGATGGTGCTTGCCACGAAAAGCAAACTGCTGCTCAATGGAGGTATTTGATGGGAGCTCCGTGTAAGGGAATACGTGTCTGGTTTTAGATGAGTGACACCTGGGTCTGTGTCCTGGTGTGTGTACAATAAGCAGCTGGTACACTCTTGATTCCCTAGAATTACGGTTGAATTTCCTGTGCGCTGCAGAGCACACATCCAGGTAGATGTTTGAACAGGCAGGCTCTTGTTTCTGTGATTTACATTCAGGAATATGGGATTGACAGTTACTGTCGTAAACACATTCTTCGGTTGTAACTGTACTGTCACCGAGATAGCCTGCCAGATAGGTACGCTTCCTTCTACAGGACAGCTGGGGGACAAGGGAGAGGATGGAGAGATGAATACTCCATGAAGGTTACTGGGTGCAGAATAGTGTGCACCTTATGTGTCTGAGCTGAGAATGGACGTCATGATCTCAAGATTTGGGGACAGGTGGGGTAATGAGGTGGAAGGAGAGCGTAGCCTTCAACCATCCAGCCCCAGAGAGGAGGCGTGACATTTGTATACAACCCAGCTCGCAAAATGGCCTTCCACGTGTGCTCGTGTGTCTAGAAAATGACTTTAAAAGACGTAAATGACTTCACCTCTTGTTCTGCATTGTTTTAAAATTAATAACATAGCTTTACGAGTCAGTACATATAGAAGTAACTGTTTTTTAACAACTGCATGGTATTCATTACTCTGGACAAACTGGTTTATTTAACGACTTACCCATTGTTGGACATTGGACCCTTCCTAGTTTTCACTGTTCTTAGCACTTTACTGAAAACCTTTCTGTTTGCCTCTTTGTGCATATGTGTGTATCCGTAGTGTAGATACTGAGGAATAGTATTGTCAGAGCAGTAGAATATTCATTTTATTATTCAGTTTAAATTGTCCAATTACATTCCACCAACAGTGTATGAGAATACCTGTTTCTCCACATTCTCACCACTAAGTTTTTCATCCAGTTTAATGGGTGCCATCCTATCATGTTATTATTTTATTCCCTGATCACTGTGATTTTGACCACCTTAGCATGTATTTATTTATTTATTTATTTATTTATTATTATTTTTTTCGGGATGCGGGCCTCTCACCGTTGTGGCCTCTCCCGTTGCGGAGCACAGGCTCCGGACGTGCAGGCTCAGTGGCCATGGCTCATGGGCCCAGCTGCTCTGCGGCATGTGGGATCCTCCCGGACCGGGGCACGAACCCGTGTCCCCTGCATCGGCAGGCGGATTCTCAACCACTGTGCCACTAGGGAAGCTCAGCATGTATTTATTGACCCTTTTTTTGTGTTTGTGACTTGCCTGTCCATATCTTATGCCCATGGTTCTTTTGTTTCCTCTTGGTTTAAATGATTTGTTTTTTTAAATTCTGGATATCAGTCCTTGATTTGTTGTATATGTTGCAGTCTCGGCCCATTGCTTGTCTTTTAAATATGTGATGTCTTTTCTCATACAAAACATTGAAATGTGTACTATAATCACATTTATCAGTCTCTTCCTGCTGGCTTGGCCTTTTGTGGCTTAAGAAAGCATTGCCTATCACAAAGTTATAAACTTAATTTTCATCATCTCTCAGAATAATATTTTGTGGGGTTCAACCACACAGCTACATTTTCATGTGGAGAGAAGTCAGTTCCCCCAAAGAGGAGGTCCCTCTGCTTGTTTGCGCTCTGCCATGTATTTTCTGGGCAGCCACATCTGCTGTTTGCTGGGCCTAAGGCAGGCCCTGCCTACAGCATGCTGCATGTGGATTTCCTGGTTATTGCTCTTGAAGTGGAGGGAGAAAGTTACGTTGCCAGGGGCTGTGGTGACCACAGGCCTGAGTAGGCCAGTCCTCTCCTTAAACCAAGCAGAAAAATCCAAGAAGGGAGAGAGAAGGCTCACAGCTCTCCCCATCTAGTCTTAAGTGGAAGAACATGCCTCCTGGACACAGATGATGGAGTCTTCATTATTCTGAATCTCCTATGTGAGGTCAAAGCTCTGATTCCTCATCATCAGAGGGTATCATTGTTACCCCAGTTCTCCCTACAGGAAAAAGCTAAATGTGCAGGTTTAATGTTATGCCATGTTAAGATTCCAACTCTGATTTCTGCTTAGAATCAATCTTAGTGTTATGGAAAGGAAGCTTTGATGTGTTTCTTACCACTCACCAGACGCTTGGTTCATATTCCTCCTGTGAAGGAAGTGCTGTTATCCTTGGGTTTTACAGATGAGAAAACAGGCTTGGAGAGATTAGGTAATATAATTGAGGATACACAGCAGGTAAATAGAAGAAGCAGAGGTGAAATTCAGAGTTCATGTCTGCCCCTCATACCACCCTTCTCTCAAAGGATTTGCAAAAAGTACGCAAAGCTACTAGCATAAGAAAGCACGTCCTTTTTTTCTTCCTTCAATCAGCAGCTACCAAGTGGACTGCTAGGGAACTGTCTCCACCAAGTGGATATTTTCATTTTTGCTAGTTGGAAATGGAAAATCAGGTACATTTGGAAAACATTTAACTTTTAAGGGACACCTTGAAGTTTTCCTCCAACAGAATTCATTAATTTAAAGTCACAGTATTTTACTAATTGAAAAACTCACCATTGAATGAGCTGGTGATTTCTGTTTATTGCTAACCCATATTCCTTTCAAAGCACCACTTGAACTGCAGCTGAGCATTTTGAGCCAGGTTTTTTTTTTTTTAGTATATGCCATCTATTTTTGTTAGTGGGAATGTTTTCCATTTCTTCCAAAGGAGTTAACTATAAATTATACTTCAGAGAACTTCTGAGCAAATATGTTCATGCTTCAGCACTTTAATGTGTTAATTAGCTATTAACGGTGTCAGTAAATTAGACCTGTCAAAAATAATGGCCTCCTTGACTAGGTTTTTACCACCACTTCAGTCGAGGGTGTTACTTATAAGTTTTGACCTCCGGAACTGTTAAAAATGCAAGGTTGTAGAGGTCTGCCTTGCAAAAGATAAACTCTGAGAGAGTTTGTGGGAAGTCACCCAAGGCTTGAGTCTGTGGGTGTTTTAAGGACTGGTAGCCTCTAATTTACAGACCTCAGGCTTACCAACAACTCGATTCCATCTATGGCTGACAGTGGAGTTTATCCCCAGGAACTCCAAACCCTTCTTCTGTGCATGCGATGAGTTAGCAATTTATTGCTACTGTTCCCACACCAGAGAGAGTTACCTTCCCCACCAAATCAGGGTTCTGGTTGGTTCTGAGGAAGGACCTGACCTCATCAGAACCTGCTCTCTATCTCTCCTCTTGTGCTGGGAGGGCAGAGCTGATCCTGCTGTAGGTACCAGGGCTGAGACCGGAGAACTGAGTGAGACACTTGGGGAAAAAATGGTATGAGTAGTGGTTAAAGTTTAAAGCCTACTGTTATTTTCCCCGTCACATTAAGGGTTGAATTCATCAGCCTGGGATTCTGACCACTGTGTACCATTTGGGAAAATGTGTTTTATGTTCTTAGTGATCAGACCATAGACTTAACCTTTTGCAAGGCTCGTGTGTTTTCTGTACATAAAGCCTGTAAGATTCCTAAAATAGATGCAAATTGTGGTGCATGATAAGGTTTTCTAGAATAGTTTTTTAAATATAGGATAGAGGTTATATCACACACACACTTTGTTGTCTGTTTAGGATTGCAGTAAGAGTCAGCTAAAACACCTCAATCCACAGGTTAAAACAAATCTCAAAAAATAATGAAGCCACACTGTCCCAGTAGCTCTGGTGGTAAATGATGAGTCAGTTGTGGTTACCCTGGAGGACTGTCTTTAATCTTGCAAGGAACTAACAGGCTTCCTCCCGCTATGCTCCTGTTGCTTCCTGGGTTCTGGTTGGGGGACTTGAGGGTTGAAATTTAAAATAGAGCTGGGTCACTGTTCAGCCGCAGAGACACACACAGCCCTGCAGCACTACTATGGCTACCAAAATAAGCCTCCATTATCCTGTTTTGCTAAAAATAAGTTTCTTTTGCTGTTTTGGACAGCCTTACCATCAGTGAAATTATTTTCTGTCTGGAAGTAGTTCACCCTATAAAATAGAAGATGATTGTCATTGTATTCTGCATTTGTAGGGGCCTACATCTGTCCAGTTAATTAGAGCATCTTCTGGGTACTCTTCACAATGGATCCTAGGGGTAGGACTAAAACTTAAAATTTTATGCTTTCCCTGAGAAACATAGCCTGGAGGCCACCTTCCCCCATTATTCCCTGAATATATGATTATCGTAGCCTTAGAATTGTTATTTATCATTGACTTTGCCTGAACACAATAATAAATGACTTGGTGTATCTTGGCACTTATGAGTTTTTTCATATTAAAAAGTTTAATGCCAAAGGTAAACTTGAGAGATATGTACGTTCATTTGCTTAACAAATGAACACACCAGTATGTGCCATCGTTATTTCAGATTGAAATATGGCACTGTTTCAGTCTGAAATGAAAATGACGGCATGCGGTAAAGATGTATTGGTTTAAATCCTGTTAACTTAAAATTTGTTAGTGTCTGGACAAAAGCCAGCCTGAAGTTTACCGTCACCCTGGCTGTGCAAATAAAAATACGTGACTAAGAAAATGAATGGTGTAGGGGGAATGGTCAAACAAACCAACAGAACAAGCTTTCAGGATACTTTGAAAGCATCCATTTATATGCAGTTAATTTCACAATTATAAAATATTCTTCTAGGAACCAACCAGTGCTTATTTAAACCCAATGTTATTATGTGTGCCCTGAAAATGTTTAAAAGGTCATGAAAATACATCTTGATTTAGACTTCTCATGGTTCATGATGACATTCCAGTCAGTCTCATTTATAATCTTTCACTAATACTAGAAGATGTGACTCTGTGGGAGCTCTGCTCGAATATAAAGATTACAACGTCAAAACCATTGAAACATCTATTTTAAAGGTCTGATGTGCAAAGGAGTAGCAGGGTTGAGATAGTGGCAGATGAGGTTTCCCAGGGTGAAAGGCAGTATTGCATGGGTTTTGTAGTCAGAGCTGGATGGAATCCATTTCAACCCCTTACTCTCTCGTCTCTGGCACATTATGTAACTTTTGTGTGCCTCAGTGTCTTCATCTGTGAATATGGGAATAATAACACTCAGAGGTATATCCTGAGGATCATGCATATGCCAAAGTGAAAAGTGTGTGACATAAAATAGGCACTCCATACAGATTAACTTTTCTTTCTTAACGTATGTTTTAACCATTATGGTTATTTTTTCGGAAAGCAGAACACCCATTCATGAGGACGATGTAAAATGAGAGCTTCTTCCTGGACAACCACATGTTTTATGTTAATGTAAATGACCTACTCTAATTGCAGGGTATATCCAGGCATGTAGAGGACTTATGATTGCTGCCGTCAGCCTGGGCTTTTTTGGTTCCATATTTGCCCTGTTTGGAATGAAATGTACCAAAGTCGGAGGCTCAGATAAAGCCAAAGCTAAAATTGCTTGTTTGGCTGGGATTGTATTCATACTGTCAGGTAAATAGTAACTTTCTTCCAAACAAAGTGCTTCAGGATGTTAATGAAACACCGGTAATCATAGCACTTTCCTTCTGATGCTCTTCAGGGCTATGCTCAATGACCGGGTGTTCCCTGTATGCAAACAAAATCACAACGGAGTTCTTTGATCCCCTCTTCATGGAGCAAAAGTAAGTACTCTTCTTAAGTCTGTATGCTTGTGGCTCACAGGAAGTGGACATAAAATCATCTTCTAAATTCCCTCCATGGCTTATGAAAGTGAGACATACTAATAAATGATGTTTGATGACATCATTCAAGAGCAAACATTTTATATGCTACATTGGCAAAAGATGCATCGAATCACTGCATTAGTGTTACATAGTGTCTTGTCTCTAAATAGCTCAAGGCATAGGATTTAGAAGGCTAAAGGTCATCTACTGTACATCGTAAAATTGAAGTCACGTAGAGGAAAAGTGCAAGAGAGGTGTAAGGTGGGGAGGAAAGAAGGATGAAGTATGACAGCAGAAAATTAAGAGCTTGCCTCGACTGTTGTCCATCCAAAATGATATTTGCCAGATGTTCTGGGCCAGCTTCCATCTCAGGCATTGAGATAAAAACTGAGACTGTGATCCTGAAGATTAGAAACGTTTAAGTGACATTGAATGAAATACTATTTTTCATTTTTAGTTAGCCATTTACATTTGTTCTGTTGAGCACGGCCTTAACACGTTCCACCTAATAAACCTTTGTAAAGAAATTGTACATGATGCAGGGTCTTTAAAAAATGGTGTAAGAGTGGCACAGACACCCAGATGTGACCGGTCTCAGCTGCGGGTGAATGGTTTGGCACCTACAGACCAGTTTGTTTGTTGTTGTTGGTTTTTAACTATGGGCTGTTGCTTTTTATAGTTTCTCTAGGCTTATTTCTTTGCATTGGGAAAACCCAAGGAATACCAAATTAGAAATAATAATAGATCAAATATTTTGTCTTCTGTGAGAATATTCCCACAGACTTCTGTAGAAAGCCGCGTGTGTACTGCTGTCACCCAGGCTGGGGGTTCTCTTTCGGTCTTCAGATCAAATGTTATGGAATTTTTAAAAGAGTAGTTACTAAAATGGCTGATCGGGGTCCATTACTTTTTTCTGGTGGATTTAGGAATCTTTAGGAAATGATTTTTCTAGTACTGTCTTTAGTTTATGCATAAATAGTAAATGTATATATAATGAAATATAATGAAAATAATAGCTAACACATGTTGAGCCCCTACCATGTACCAAGCAGAGCATTGCAAATATTATTTTCTTATTTTAGTCTTACAACATCCTTATGAAGTAGGTTCTCTCTGTACCCCCTTTTCTAAAATTGGGGAAAGAATTCAAGGAATATGTGCAAGGGAACTTGGACTAAGCTGATAGGCTGATTGAACTATGATTCAAACCAGGCAACCAAACTCTAGCACACTTACTCTAAAATGCATGATATATAATATTCTACTATTTTGTAATTTTTGTGACAGTATGCCACATATATTTTTCATCAAAGAAGTTTCTTTTGTGCAGTAGTGTTTATTGTGAAATTTTGTTAAATGGAAAACAAAAATGACTGCTTCAGACCCCAGTGTAATGTTCACTCCCCTACCTATGTTAGAAAATGTGTTCTGATTTGTAAACTTTCTCCTGATTTTTGATAATGAGATTTGCACCGATGTGCATGGGACCAAGCATTGAGATGAAAACTAAGACTGTTCTCCTGAAGATTAGAACCATTTTAATGATATTTAAATGAAATATCAGTTTTCATTTAAATATTATACTTAAATGATATTTTTAGTTCAGGGTTTGATATCATAAATATACCACAAAATCATATTTCTCACAGTTCATTTTATTAAAGACATTGCCGACTTTTCTGGATTATCTTTCGTACATCACTGTTCTGTCTTCCTGACAATCATTAATGATGTCTTTGTCAGACTCTTAAAAATCATTTTCATCTTTTCTCACAAGGCCGAGGCTAATACCTGTATCTGTGTGCACAGTAATTTAAACCTTTCCTTTGTGTTCTGTGCTTTGCTATATGCTCAGTCACCTCACTCAGTTTAGTACCACTGGAATTTCTTATTCTTTCAGATTTTCGTTAAACTCAGTTCCGTAATTATGGACTGTGAGAGGTTTTCCTCTTTTCTACATTCTTGGGGCTACTTTCAACTATTCCATTCCCACTGTGAGTTTCCCAGCATCCTCTTTCTGTCTATGCCTACTCTCTCTGTCTGTTTTCTCGTCTGAAAAATCAGGATAATCGTAGAGTTGCTGTGAGAGTTAAGAGAGTGTGTATATGTACCCTTAGAACTGATTAGAAAAGAGCAAAAACCTTGTATTAATAACTGTATTGTGTTAGCTATTATTAAGGTTGCTTTTTAATTGTGTGTAGTAGTTAAGATGTACCTTATCTTTATGGATGTCTTTATTAGCTCTTTTCTGCAATGACTTAAAAATATAACACCTACAATTTGCCAATTTACCTTAGGTCATTAAAAACACAAAAGTGAGGGATTATGAAAAACACTATGGCTTACAAATTGGTAATATTTGCAAATAACAGGTCCTTCACACCAAAAAATACAGACTTTATTAAAAAAAAAAAAAAGAAAGGAAGAAAACCTGCATATCGAGGACATGTTTAGCTCCTTGAGATCAGAGCTCACTTACATTTCTGTCCCAGCAGTGCCTGGCACAAAGAAAGGCCCTCCATGACTTATGTACAAGGAATTATCAATGCCTGTTGAGAACTGTTAAATATGATCAGATGCTAATTACCCACAATGGTAGAAAAGAGGCATGAAGATGACATGTGACACCTACAGGAATTAACAAACTTTATTTAAATAAAACTTCTATAAAAACCAACCAGTTGACTAATTTGCTGTCATCTGTTTTCCTTTTATCAACGCCTCTAGTGGAGGAGAAGGAGATGGAAATTAGGAAGATTAATAAGCTGCAAATTGGGTATCAACACAAAGTAGCCTGATTCCAGTTTTTTTTTTTTAATATTTATTTATTTATTTGGTTGCACCGGGTCTTAGTTGTGGCAGGCAGGCTCCTTAGTTGCGGCTCCGGGGCTCCTTAGCTGTGGCACGTGAGCTCCTTAGTTGTGGCATATGACCTCTTAGTTGCAGCATGTGGGATCTAGTTCCCTGACCAGGGATCGAACCCGTGTTCCCTGCATTGGCAGCACGGAGTCTTACCCACTGCACCACCAGGGAAGTCCCTCCGTAGGTCTTAAAAAATATCATAATTTTTAAAGTGAGATTTTGATTTTGGCATATTCTAGGGGATAGGGCTTCCTAGCTGGCATTTGCTAGAACTTAGTAAGTGGTGCCTCTGATGTAGTTTGTGCGTGAACACACAGAGGAATATGTTGGAGAATCACTGCCAAAGGCAGGGCCAAGCCCTGGAAGAGTTGGGATAAGGCCACCACTCTAGGGGGGTTCTGACTATTTCTTTGGTGTCTTCATGGATCTGCATGAGGGTAAGTTCCTTGAGGTCAGAAAACATCGGTTTCATCTCTTACTTGCCTAGCACGGTGCCCGGTATGTGAAATCTTGATCTGTAGAACTAGTCCTTTCAGGATTAGCAGAAAAGCCTTCTGTTATCTGAGCAGACTGAGGAAGCCTCTGAGAGGCTGGAGCTAGGAGGCAGGCTCACCCTCCTCTTCGCACCCTTATCATGCATTCATCTTTCTCCAGCAGCATGGCTCCCTCCGGTCCTAGATGGCCTGGCTGTGGCATACGCATGCGTGTGTTTTGCCCTTAGGAAGGGCAATGAAGAACACCTGCTTGCCACAAGCTCTAGGTTAAATTTCTGGTGAGCAGATACTTGTCCCAAAATGCACTGGAAAACAGTTCAGGCCTCAGAACCTAGTTTCGTTGCTGTTTTTCTTAAGGATTCTCTAACATGTAAATTGAATCTTCTTTGTGGATTTCGAGGACATCCCTATATAAGGCTCACCTTGGTTGCCTAAGTTAGAAACACACAACTAAGCTCATCCACAGAGTTCCCACCACATTCCTACTATGTGCAGGGAACTCTGTAGGTGCTTTATTGATGAGGGAACAGAATGAGTGGCTTCTGCTGTATCGTTGGCATAAAGCTTGTGGCAGTGGCGCTGCAAACAGTAGTAGGCTTTGTGTTCAGTGGCTAATTATTTCTGAATCCCTTCCTTTCCCACAACTCATATGGGAAGATTTTTCTTCCTGCCTACAATCATTTGACAGAATTGCAGTCTTCAAAGAGCTTCACCTGACTGGTTGTTTCTGCCGTTTCTCCATTTTTTCCTTTTGTTTTACTTCCTTGCGTTCATTCAAGTTGTGATTATGTTTTATGGCTCCAGGATGGGCTCCTGCAAAGCCTTTAAGACTATTTCTCAACTCTTCCCTTTGGGCTGTTTCAAACCAACTTCCTCCTTTTTATTAAAGCAAAACCTACCACATAAAAAAATCTATCCTCTTGCAAGCTTATGGTCACAAGCACTCCTTAGCGTGATTCACCGTATCATTGTGTTGAAATATAATTACATATCCCCACCATGGCTTCGTTGTCCAAACCACTAACTTCTGAGTGTCTTGCTTTGTTTTTTCTTAAATAGACTGTTCCGAAGAGTTGATTGGCTTAAAGAGTTGTTCTGCATAAAGAAACTTCTTTTCAAATCATGCAAAGTTGGGGCACTGAACCAATTTCCTTAATTGAGGAAACAGGACATCGTGATCTTAGATTTATTCTCTTTTAGTCAATGAGATTTATCATGGACGTTTTGGCTCAGATATTCATATTTGGGTCTTATCATACTCCAGCCTTTGTATTTTGAGAACTTTTAAAACCATGGAGTTATTTATCTCTAGCACTCTTCATTCAGTTAGTTTCTACTTTAGAATCTAAGTTTTACTTTGGTAAAATCTTTTCATCATTGTGGTTATTTAGTAGTTAGAGAAGTAAACAGCTGTCTACTTCCCGATAGATTCCCTCATTCTTGTTATCTGTCAAGTTCAATACACAATAGACAATTCAAGAAGGACATTTCTAGGTTACACACATTTTCCTGGGTGAAGTTGAAAGGAATATCGATCTCACTAGGTGACCTTGCCTAGATATTTAAGTTCTCTCTTTCTGTCCTTATTATAATTTAATGAATTATAGATGTTTGTGTACTTAAGCTTATTGCAATCATGAGGTTATTTGGAGAATGAATTAATGTTGGTTAAAGGCTCATAGATTCTCAGATAAGGGATTCCATAGAAGTGCCAAGTGTTAAGAACAAAACAGAATTTGACTGTTAAATATTAAGAAGGTGTTATTCTGTGATTTCACTTTGTTCTGTGGTAGCACTGGCCACTTCAGATCATCAGAATTGCTCTGATGCTTTTGTTAATGCTGGCAGGACTTAAAAATATACTTGGAAATCGAGTGTTTGGCAACTGTGTTTCGTTTTCACTGACCAGTATATGAAGTCACGACTCCTTCCAGTTTGCCAGGCTTTCTGGTGACTCAGCTTTTAGCACCACCACGCCGTTCCCGCCCTTTTTTCACATCCCCGCTAACCCCTGCATATCCTGCAGGACTTGCATTCTGCGTCATGTGCCCATCTCAGTGCTCCCTTTGTGCTCCGATGATAATCCTACTGGGCAGTGACACTTGCTTATCGGTCCATCTTCCAAACCAGATCAGGAGCATCTCGAAGCGAAGACCACGTCTTGCTGATTTGGGCATCTCTTGTAGCTAGGCCCTACTCCGTGACATTTCCAGCAAGGATGGTCAGTCAGCAGTGGTGTACAACCGTCTGTCTGTCTGTGTCTCTCCTAGGGTGGAAAGACTGAGTATGCGTGGGGAGATTCGGTTAAAGGAATGGGGAAGGAAGGCAGCCTACACCCTGGTTAAAAATGAGGACCCTGGATCAGGACTGCCTGGGAGGGAACCCCAGCTCTGCCATTTATTAGTAGTGTAACCTTGAAGAAATTCCTTTCCTTTCTGTGTTCCTCATCTGTAAAATGGGAAGAATGAGAGCTATGAGGTTATTGTGAGGATGAAATGAGATAGTACATTTCAGCTATTTAGAATGTGCCTAGCATATAGTAAGCACTCAGTAAACGCTAGTAAATTAATTTTTATGGTACTGACCCTTAAGCAGAGGATATTAATGTAGCAGGGCATTATCTTATATGCTGTGTTAAGGGTGGCCACAGAGAAATGTATATTGAAATGTTGGAGGCCTAGTGGAAAGGATAATTGTTGTAAGACACTTGACTCTCAAGTGGAAGGCAGGTAAGGGACCTAGCATGAGCCCATTTAAAAGAAACAAGGCTTGTGTAATTCCTTCTCTTTATTTCTGATCATCTCCATCACAGTTTTGAGTTAGAGATACGCAGCAATTTGAAACTGTCACGTGGATAGATACTCCTGAGACGCTTCTCTTGAGAACTCATCCTATGTTCATCTTGCCAACTCCAGGTTCGACTCTAAACCGTTTTCAGGCAGTCTGCTGAGGATTTGGAAGATCATGTAGGGTATGCTTTTAATTGACCCACGCTTTTTTGCTGCAAATCCATCTGTATTTTCTTCCTTCCACACAAACAGATGTGCAAACCCACCTTCACACCCACAGACTCTTGCTGGTCATGGCCCCAGGTGTCACAGGACAGCCCTGGTTGTTTTAGGAATTTCCCGTCTTGGAGCACAGCCCCCCATGCAGTGCCAGTTTATTCAGACTTCAAAGTTTGCATGAGAACATGTTACTGTGCCTGCTTTAAGTGTTGTGACTCAGCACATCGTTCCCCACTTAAAATCAAGGCCCAGTAAACCCCCAGTTATCCACACGAATGGAGATCAATGGCGTGGACGTTGCTCAGTAACAGATTTGTTTTTGAATTGAACTGTGTAATTTTGGGGACAGGAGGTGGTCCTTTTAAATTATCATTTACTTTGACTAATATTATATTAAGTTATACTGTGGATGGTTTATAAAATTTCCATGAGTAATCGGCAAGAATCAGAACTCCTGTAAAGACACTCACTGTGCACTTTACACACGGTTAGAGAGGGAAGGGGGCAGAGAGGTTAAGAGGCGGGTTTCCGAGCTCACTCTCTGCTCAGCTCCTGGCCCTGGCTCCTCTGTGATCTTAGGGAAGATGCAGTTGCTTCCTCTGGGTAACGGGGATAGCACCTCCTGCTTCTGAATGTTAGGGGGATTAAAGAAAGTAACATAGAGACAGCACCCCCGACAGTGGCACATGGTAGGTGATTACCTGTTCTTAACATACAGCCTATAGAATTCTGAACTACCCTAACGATAACTCATAACACACGGAAAGGTAATGCACGCATGTCTGTTATAAACTATAAACCAGAGAAAAGAATGCATGCCTGTTACGAGCATTGAAAAGCAATTTAGAATTGACACACACACACACAAATCAGTCTTTATTTTGCGTTTCCTAAATTTGAGAATTCTCTGTGAAGGTTCCATATGCAAGTAGGTGCTTATTATTTAAATGATCCCATTCTACTCAAGCCACCATTTGCGAGGCACCTGCCGCTATTTCGTAGTCCTGTAGGAAGCTTCGGGTAGGAAATCTTGTGGCATCTTCCAGACCGTTGAGCGAACTGTTAACTGATGTGAATTGCATAAGGAGAGGAGAGACTGCAGCAGCCTCGGGAGATACACGGGTCGGTGGGCACTAAACAGCCTGCTTCTGGTGCCTGGGACCCCAAAAGAATGTGGAGTATTTGGGGGAAATGTGTGTTTGTAGATAATGCCTGTAGAGTGCTTGTTTACATAAAATCCATTCATGCAGTTATATAGACCTTGGATTATATAAGCCTATGAGTTGAGGACAGTTTCTGTTTGATGGTAATCTTTAAAAGATTGGTATACCAGTGGAATTCAATTTTCAAATGTTAACATTGATAATATATGGGTGTGCTTCCTAAACTTTAAACTTTTTAAAAACATATTTCGTTGTTTTAAGGTAACTGGAATGTTTTGGCTGCTACTACCCTTGATTAAAATGAGGAGTAGGACAGTATGTTTGAAAAAAGACTATCCTTGATGTCAAAAGACTTGGCTCCTAGCTCTGTGACCTTCAGCAAGCTCACTTTTCTCTGGGGATCTTAAAAGGATGAGGATTTTTTCATTTGTTAAACAGTTTTTGTTTTGTGTTTGGAGGAGCTGCATTTTCTTTTTTCAAGTCCAACAAGCCCTGATTTTAATTATTACACTCACCCCTTTTTGTGCTGGGTGAAAAGACAGCCTGAGGGAATTCTGAAAAAATTCCATACCCTAGAGCCACTGAGAATGCAGTGAGCCAGAGAGAGAGAAAAACACATCTTTCTGAAATGACAACTGAAAACACATTGTACTGATTGTGTTTTTTCACATTGATCCCATCTTTTACTTAGCTAAGGTGTACACAAAAGGGAGAAAGAGTGACGGTTAAGAGCTCAGGGACTGGGATCATAGTTATGGGTTTTAAATCCTGGTTCTACTATTTGCTTAGCTGAGGTATGGGGAGGAAAGTAATTTAATCTCCCTCAGCTTCAGTTTTTTCATTTGTAGAATGACCGTAGGAAGAGCGACCTCTCAGGATTGTAATGAAGATCAAATATGATAATACATGCCAAAACAACTTAGCACACAAAACAAAATCCTAGTACAGTGAGCTGATAGTAACAGTAGCTATTGTTGTGGTGGACTGTTACTTGAATCACATCTATACAGATTTGGGAGAACAGGTGATGTTTACTTTACAAAAACATGCTCTTCTGCTTCTCTTGTTAAGTTTCATCACAGTTTACTATAATTATTTGCTTAATGTCTGACCATCCCCACTAGACTGTAAGATCCTTGAGAACATAGCTGTGTTCTCTCATCCATCCTGAAACGCATGGTTCGCACAATGCCTGGCCTGCCATTTCTGTGCTGGTGACCGGGGTAGGCTACACCAGCTCCCCGTGGATGACAGATCGAGTCACAACAGGGGTTTGGGTGCAAGAAAGGCAGACGGAGTAGGTGAAAATAAGAGGTGTCCCTCAATCCGTTCCCTCAGGATTACTGTGCAGGTTACAAGGCTGAAATAGGAGGCGAAGTATGAAATGCATCAGAATTTAGGCCAGGTGTGGTTCTAGCTCAGGCTCTCTCAACAGGAAATGAAGATGTGACCAGTAGCTGGGAGCCCCAGGTACAGCCAGGTGAATAAGAATTAACTTCATCTAGTAATTCAGGGTACATTTTAATGCCTTAGATCTTTATGGTTCTTTTTTGGGAAAACCCTAAGTGATCAATCTGTGTTTTCTTTTCTCTGTATAGAAGAGAAAATTTTCCCTATTACTTGTTTACTAGATTCACATTCAATTATATACATGAATTAAGGTAATAAGGCAGCTTTGATGAGCCCTATCCATTGAGCAGAATGTCTGAGAGATATTCCAAAAGCAGTGTTCTGATCTGTAAAACGAAGTTATGTCCCTAGCCTGACGGTCCTGGATCTGTCTGGTGCTAAGCAAATTGATACCTTTTCAGAATAATGAAGAAACTTTGGCGATTGTAACAGCTCAATAAAGAGGCCGCTCTCCTAGTGGGAAAGCTGGTCTAGGGCCGGGAGGATATTGTTAACAAAAGACAGACCTGCAACAGATCATCTGAAATTTGGCTAATCATCTGAGGTGTTGAAGTCAGCTTCTTCCTCTTACCAAAAATGAAGAAAGATTTCCAGGCAGAGACAGAGTTTCCTGATAAATGTTAAAGGAGGCGTTGCCCAGAACAAACGAGTGGATGTTACATGGCTCACCTTCAATCCTGTCTTTCAATAATACAAGGCCATTTTTGCCAGATCACGTACACTGTTGGGTGTGAATTCAAGTCACTGTTGAATGAGTCTGCTGTACGTGTCTTTCAACAGAATGAAGAAGAAAACGTCTCTGTAAGAGAAAGAACCGAGTCACAAAAGCCCTCACATCCAAATTGTTAAAAATTATTGGTATAGATGTGGAATCTCTTAAGGACTTCAGCTCTAAAATGGTTCTGTTTATTAGATGTTTGTCTCTGACAGAATTCATAAGTTCAAAAGGAAATGATAGTCTCCTTGGAATAGAGTCTATATTTAGTGACCTCAACTTCAGCTCTAAAATGGTTCTTCTGTTTATTAGATGTTTGTCTCTAGAATTCATAAGAAGTTCAAAAGGAAATGATAGTCTCCTTGGAATAGAGTCTATATTTAGTGACCTCAAGAAAATCTAAAAATATATTTAAAAACAGGAATAAGTGAACCAGTTTTTGATACAAGCCAAACTCATGATTCTTAATCCCCTCAGAAAGTTTCAAGATGCTTAAATGAATATAAAGACATAGCTTCCAACATTTGAACTGCTTGGGTAATTTATCCTCTGATTTCTACACATTTGTATGCTCTTTTTATTTTATTTTTATTTTTTAATATTTATTTATTTATTTGGCTGCTCCGGGTCTTAGTTGCGGCACGCTGGATCTTCGTTGCCGTGTGCAGTATCTTCGTTGTGGCATGCGGGATCTAGTTCCCGAACCAGGGATCAAACCCGGGCGCCCTGCATTGGGAGCCTGGATTCTCGACCACTGGACCACCAGGGAAGTCCCTGCTCTTTCTAAATGACTTGATATTGCCGAGCTGTGGTTTGATTTCTACCACCCTAACCCGTAATGGATTATTAATAATTAGAGACTTACTTTTAACCATGATGCCTGGCACTGGCATCCTATTTTAGAAAGCTAAACATTTTGGAAAAAATCTCAGACTGTTTCTTCCAGGAGTATTTATATTGAGAGTTAAATACTAATGCATAGTTTCAGGAGAGAAAACAGCCTAAGCTCTAGGGGGAAAAATAAAGAAAAATAGAAAATATCATTAAATTGTAATCCTATACTCATGTCCTCCAAGTAGAAATTTTCACTATGCTCATCCTTTAGTTGTCTCTGCAGTAAAAGGATGACAGCAGACGGACTTGGTGCCAGCTTGCTGTAGGAATTGCAGATGTTTAAAGAGGTCCAGTGACAGGCACCTACACCTTGGCAGCCCCTCTCCTCGTTTTTTTTTTGTTTGTTTGTTTTTTGCGGTACGCGGGCCTCTCACTGTTGTGGCCTCTCCCGTTGTGGAGCACAGGCTCCGGACGTGCAGGCCCAGCGGCCGTGGCTCACGGGCCCAGCCGCTCCGTGGCATGCGGGATCCTCCCGGACCGGGGCACGAACCCGTGTCCCCTGCATCGGCAGGCGGATTCTCAACCACTGCGCCACCAGGGAAGCCCTGGCCAGCTCTTTTGTTTTCACCTGTGCCCTTCACTCTTCAGTCCTCTTTTGAGCTGGTTTTTGTGCAGACCGAAGGGGTTTTTCCCCACTTACATCAACCTTCTGTTTCTGCTACTGTGTCTGATTGGAACAGTTCCAGAAGTTTCTCGGTTCCCAGAGCCTAATCGGTGCTCCAGGGCAGGATGAGGAGCTTACAGCTGTTCCTTCCTTTAGCTCTCAATCTGATTTCCCAGGGAAGGCCACACAAGAGTGAGAAAAGAAGGGTTCACAAGGCAGCGTGTACTGTGTACGTCACCCATTCCCAGTTGCAAATGGAGGCTGTGAAATACCTCAAAAGCCGGATCTGGAAATGGGCACGTGGACCACAAGGCCCTCGTCTTGTGTAAATGTTGCTTCCTGCTCCTGCTGGCTGGTGGCCAGGGCCACACTGTCACACCACCACTGCTGCCTGCCCCTGCCCAGATGGGAGCTCAGACATAGCACCACAGCATGTAGAAGAGGACGAGGCAAAGCTCAGGACAGGCACAGGTCACTCGCGCCAGCTGCTGTCCACATAAGCCTGGCCCTGGCCCTGCACTTAGTTCAGGGGGACAGGCTGACCTGGGCCCTGACTTTCCCCTCTTACTCTCACCTCTTCCTTTCCGTTCTCAGCCCCTCTGTGGATTCTGTATGATCAAAACAGACCCTTCCCACTCTGACTTCATTTGACACTGAAAAGCACCATTAGGTAGGGAATGTTGTCCATCAGTTTTTGCCTTGTGATGGCGGTCTGTGGGCTCAAAGAGTTTGAGAATCACTTCTTTATTTAAAAAAAAAAAAAAAAAAAAGTAAAAAAACCCCTATTCTTCAGGAAAAGGATAGACAGACATGAGAACACTACAGCCCGAGATTTGGTATACTTTCCTTATTCCTTATTTGTTTCTCTGAAACATATATATTATATGTATGTATAGACCTATATATAGATCTCTCTATATGTTTCTCTGAAACATATATATATATATATATATATATATATATATAAAATGTATCTATATTCCTCCCCTAAAAGGATTTCCTCCAGCCCTCAGCTGTGATTTCCTTTGTTCTCAGTAGCGATATTTGTACATTTGTATGGTGACCTCTCCAAGGCAGGGGCTGTCTTACTTATCTTTGCATCTGTTCTAGTCATGAGTGAAGTACTATGGCCTGCCATCTAGGAGATGCTTCACAGCAATCTGTCACTAAATTATAGTTATTTTTTATTCATCTCTCACTAGATTGTAGTGATAAGCAAGATGAGGCTGTACCTATCACTGACCTTTCATTGACACTGTAGAAGAAGACAAACTATTTTTTTCCTCTACTCTCCTAGATTCCCTGCTGGGACCCTGTAAGTTAGACTGAAAAAAAGGTAGATTAATAAGAAAACCAGAGTTCATTAACATGTGCATCACACATACACATGGGAGTACCCAGTGGTGCGTAACTCAAAGGGGTGGCTAGAACTTGAGCTTATATAGCATCTTAACAAAAGAACAATACGTTTGTAGAGAAGTGGCAAGACAAAGGAAAAGGACTCTGAGCTTCTAGAGGCACAAATTATGGGAAGGCATGCGATGAGGGAACTAATGGAAGATGAGCGTTAGTGAAGTTTGTTACATAGATTGCTCTGGTGCCATTTGTGGGCTGAGCAGCGTGTACAGTGTCTCTGGGAATTAAGTTCTGTCCTTCCTGGCAGAGAGGGGATAGGGAACAGCTTTACAAATTTATGTCCTGCTTTTAGGCAAATGGGGGGAAGGCAGAGAGCTGTCCCCGTATGTGTTTCTTCTCAGTTGCTTTCAGCTCAAAATAATCCTTGTTGCCAAAGTGGCACATTTGGGGTGGCATGTTCTGCCACCCTTCAGTACCTTGCACATGACTGCACACAGCAGGTGCTTGATAAACACTGAGTTGAACTAAAATGAAAGCAAACGCAACTTTCCCTTTTCTAACTGGAGTCTGCCTTAATGGTTTAGCCCGCATGACAGAATAAATAGATGGAAACCTTTGTGAGCTTCAGGCAGAGCCCAGAGGAAAGATGCTGATAGGCCAGGAGGCCCCAGCTTGAGCTGACTGCTCCTGGTTTGCCTGCAGGGATGCTTTCATCTTCTTTTCGGGATGTTGGGAAGATATAGTCAAGTGATGGCTATAAAAACGCTTTGAGAAAAGTTTAAAGCATTCTACACATACAGATGTTATTACTTCCTGTACAAGCTCCAATAGCAAAAATGTATTATGAGCATTTAGTAAGTGTTGGCTAGTAGTGTTAAACGCTGTTTACTCCCCAAATAAGTAAGCTTTTATACTTGTGTGATACTTCTTCACAGGTATGAATTAGGAGCTGCTCTGTTTATTGGATGGGCAGGAGCCTCACTCTGCATAATTGGTGGTGTCATATTTTGCTTTTCAATATCTGACAACAACAAAGCACCCAGGTATGAAAAAGAGACAAAAATGACCTGTTAAAAAGTACAGTACTATTCTAAATTGTTACATGTGGGACAAATTATAGATAGTTCATATGACTCTTAGAAACTTCAAAAACCCAGAATTGGGAAAGGTTAGGAATATAGAGTAAATATGACATTTAATATAGTAAATATTATATTGAATAGAATAAATATAATTATAGTTCATTAAAAAAACCCCAGAGCTTGACATTCTTACATTCCAAAGCTATTGATGTAAGTAGAAATCTGGGTCTAACTCTGGGGGTATATTCTTCACTTTGGCCTCATCAGAATTTTCACACAGGCAGAAATTGCTGATTAAGGTCACCACAGTCTCCTAGGTTCCAGGAAGATGAGTTTTAAATAAGTATTTTTCTTTTTTTATAAATTTATTTATTATTTGGCTGCGTTGGGTCTTCGTTGCTGTGCACGGGCTTTCTCTAGCTGCGGCGAGCGGGGGCTACTCTCCGTTGCGGTGCGCAGGCTTCTCGTTGCGGTGGCTTCTCTTGTTGCGGAGCACGGGCTCTAGGCGCGTGGGCTTCAGTAGTTGTAGCACGTGGGCTCAGTAGTTGTGGCCCGCAGGCTCTAGAGCGCAGGCTCAGTAGCTGTGGCGCACGGGCTCAGCTGCTCCGCGGCATGTGGGATCTTCCTGGACCAGGGCTTGAACCCGTGTCCCCTGCATTGGCAGGAGGATTCTTAACCACTAGCGCCACCAGGGAAGTCCTTAAATAAGTTTTGAAGGAGAGCAACTGAACAAATTAAGAAGCCATGAGTTTCTTCTGCAGATTCTCTTGGTCACACCAGCTGTTCAGAAATGACATTGAAATATTTCTTGGGGAGAGAGAGAGAAGGGAAGAAAGCTAAAAGTAATCAGGGAAAGACAGACTTAGCTATGACAGAAATAGGGGCAAAATGGTTTCTTCCCATTTTTGTTTGACCTACGTGTTAAAGACAATCTACCAAACTGTGTTTTGCCTTGCAGAATGGGATACACATACAATGGGGCCACATCTATCATGTCTTCTCGGACAAAGTATCACGGTGGAGAAGATTTTAAAACCACAAACCCTTCAAAACAGTTTGATAAAAACGCTTACGTCTAAAAAGAGCACTGCCCGCAAGCCGTGTCTTGAGCTTGTTTTAAACATCGAACTGTTCACAAAATGCTGCCATCAAGGCCCTCCTACAATTAACACTCAAACTATTTTAAAAATACAAATTTGAAGAACTTGTTGATTATCGGATGTAAATGTTCTCACATAGTTACATACTAATCATTTTCTGTTGTGGCTTTCTATAAAAAAATAAACAGGCTATTTACAGGATTTGTATACATTTTATACATCATAAAATATGTATATGTATTTAGCACCAAAGATTCCAGTATTCGTAATGTAGCCTTCTTAATCATTCAGACCTTGCAGTCTTTGTCCCCATTTTTTATGTTTCTTTTTCTTCGTATATTAAACAGAAGGTGTATACGGAGTTGTGTCTTGTAAACGGTATGGGGGCAATCTGAGACTATTCCTCAGATGTTTGGGTTGACCGAACATGTACTGGCTGCGTAGAGCCGAATTCTGGTTTCTGACCCCTGTCCGTCACCACCGTACTTCTCCACGGCTGCTCCAGCAAGGGCTAACAGGGCCAAACGCTACTGCCCATTGCCTGGCACGGCCGCTTTAAATAACTGCTCTGGCTTCTCTGGTACAGAGGGCAGATCCTGGGGTTGGGGCATCGGCAAGAGCCGAGCTGGAGACGCCTGTCACGGCCGACTTTGGGGCCAACAGAGGAAGGCCTGGAGCCGCGTTGTACCTGCCCTGCTCAGAAATAACGGACCAAGTTCCAGTGCGTCGCTCAGGTCCTGTGCGTGGAACTAACCGGTAATGGAGAGACAGCATTTTTCGAGACGTGTTAAGTTGCTCCAGTGATCTCTGACCACAGACGCCGTTTTATTTCTAGGGCCAGCCCTTTGACCTCATGCCCGTAAGGGCGAGATAGTTATCTCAGTCTGCGTGTGCCCTCACTCACTCCATCCTCACAACTGCCCCCTGAGGTAAGTGCTGTAGCAACCTGAGCTGGCAGGGGATGAAATGAAAGCAGAGAGTTGAAGTGACTTGCCGCGGCGAGTGACAAAACCAAGACTTTGAACTGAGGCAGTCTAGGGTGAAATATACAGTCTCAAGCTTTGGATAAGAATTGGCTGTCTGTGTAAATCTATGAGTCATATCCTTTCCAATACTAATCACAGCATGGGTGACCAAAACATTTTCATTTTCCTCAAGCGTGAAAGACTTAAAAAGGAAAATCACATTGTTTGGAAGTGCTCAATGAAAGAAAAAGAACAAGTTTATTACACACATATATGTATGTATGTATGTACATATATATATGTGTGTGTGTGTGTGTGTGTGTGTTTGTGTATATATATATATATATATATATATATATATATACGATTTTTTTTCCAGGCCATAATAATACTTGAATACATTTTCCAGGGACACAAATGAACTGAAAGCCGTGGAGGGAGGTTAGGTGCTACAGGCCAGTGGCGGGGCCGGGTTTTGTGAGTGTGTGTTTAAAACAAATTTTTAAATTTCAGAGCTGTACTGGTGAAGACAATATTTTGATTGTACTGAACTGTTCTAGCTTCTGAAGAATTTATGGAGAGAAGGGGTGAAAGTACAGAAACACTGTGTCAGTAGCCAGAAACACATTAGTTGTGTGTCAGTGAGGAGAAATATAAGGCGATAGCCCAAAGGAAAACGAACATGCCAATTCTAGTGCAATCTAAAATGACAGGACTAACCAGATAAAGGATCGGTCTTTTCAACATAACTGTTGGGTTTCCTTAGCGGACATTCATCATATTTCCCCAATGCTTTCTGCTCAGGAATTAAGACCTGGCAGACCAAGGACTTAGATTTGAGACCCGGTTTAAAGCCTACTTTTGTCACTTTCTAAGTGTATGGCTTTGGCAAGTTATTGTATAACTGTTTCTCACATCTTTAAGAAAATTATCATAACTGTGTCTCAAAGTTGTTCTAATTAAGTGAACTAATAATGCATGTTAAACACAAACAAACAAGGAGCTCAACAGATCTCTGTGGAATAAGCGAGTGAATGTAAGGGCCTGGGTTCCTTCTCAGGCGTTTTTGTAGGTTGCTTATCTCTGTCCTACTACAATGAAGATTTGATTCAGCATTTATTAGAGCTTTTAGAAACTTATATATAAAGTGAGTATATCTGCATAAAATTGGCCTTTGTGGGAAGTTTTCAAAAGGGTGAGAGTGGCCCACAAGTAAAAAAGACTCTGGTGGGGCAGAAACAGATAAAACATTGTTTTAACTTTTAGGTCAGTGTGTTTACATGGCACAGCTACCAAGGCAAGCTTAAATCCTCTAACGAGATAAGCCTAACTCAGAAATCAGCTCTAATAACTCAGCCACAGTCACATGGATGTAATGGAGGGCTTTACTTGAAAGGTTGGCAAAATGAAGAAAGATCCAAAATCCAAAAAACCATTTAGTTAAAATGTAACTTTTTTTTTGGAAACAGAGTACAGATAGTAACACAAAGTATAAAAAATGCAGAAAACAGTTTATATGAACTTTTTGAAAGTTGACAGTGTCATTGTTAAGAATAAAACTAAGTTAGTTTTGAGGTACTTTAGAATACGGGTTGGGCATTTTAAAAAAGTGAAAAAAAACTGCAGACACATGAATTCAGCATGGACTCGATCTATTCTGTTCATAGTGCGATAAATTAACTGACGTTTAAACTGGCTACATTTTATTCATAAAATATCCAAGGTAAAGATGATGCCACAGAAATGGTATTTAAAGTTCTAAAAATAAAACAACATGCTTACAATGGCTCAAAGCTGCATATGGTAAAAGTACTTCTGGAAAATGGAGTTAGCTAACGTGGGCCTGGCTATATTTTTATAACTCTAAACTTACTTCTATGTGAAAAATAAGCAATCTACTCTTAAGATTTCACTGATTCCACTAATTCAATTTTAAGGATACTAACAGAACTTTAAAATAAAACACCTCCAACGTGACAACATGCATAAGAAAGATATAAAAAAAGGTTTTAATTCAAACCAAAACCTGCTAGAAGAAGTTTAAAAAAATTCACTTAAAAATTAGTTGAAAAAAAAAATACACTTAAACACTAGAGTACCGTTCTGAAGAAAAAACTTTTTATGACTTCAACGACACATCATTTTTAAGCAGCAGCAGGCTTAAACACCTTTATATGCTTCAGAATACAGCTGACAGTTTGTTTTGTAATAACTGCATTAGGTGCCACTAAAGGGACTCTTGTTCCTTGAGAGGCAGCTTCCTTGTTATTGTAGGAGATACCGCCAAGCAGGAGCACTAGAGTCGTGTAGGCAGTACTGAAATACTGTGATCCTGCAATACTGCTGGCGTCTGGAAGGGCCTCCTGATGCGTGGGGTGACAGTTACACATCTGAAGAGTCACTCCAATCAGTCACGGTTACTAAGCTGCTTTTCAATGTGCTGGATTCATCCTGAGGTCCTGTGGAGGGAGAGAGCGGGGGAGGGGAGGCCCCAGTGATGAAATAAGCACACCGTCCAGTCTGTAAAAAAAATCCGCAACTTCAGACGGTAATTCATCACTCGTGTCTGAGTCTGCTCGCAACCCCACCCCTAGCTCCTACAAACTGTGAAAGAAAGAGGCTGCGGACAGTCCCACCACGGGATGGCCACGTCTCCGGGGTAGCCTCAAGGGGCCCTCGTAAGGAAGCTTCCGCCCGGCCTCTCCTTGCCAGCATTCAGCACAGGGTATGGAGGCTGGCAGTGGTAAAGAGAGGAGAATAAAATTAACAAGCCAAGGAGGGATTAAACAGTAAAATGGTACCCCAGGTTTTCTAGGGTAGATGAGCTTAAACATGAAGTTAGTTCAAAAGTGCCTTGAGCCACTGAAACAGGAGAGGGCTGAGAATTCCACTTGCATGTGACTCCAGAAATGTTTCTTTAAGGGGTGTTGGATCATGACATTGGGGCGGAGGGAGGAAATGCAGTCAGGGCATCCTCTTGGCCCTGTGTCCTCACAGAGTCGCCGTAGCATAAACACGCCTTTTGCTTTTTCAAAGATTAGGATGGATCTTGAGACAAAGCACCGAAAACTTATGACGGTGACAGAACAGAAGGTCAGTGTTATGACTGACACGTTGGTGGAGAAAAGAGGTCACGTGAAGGCAGAGGCAGCAATGGCTCATCTTACAAAGGGCGGTGGCGGGGGGGATGAGGCAGGAGACCCTGCTACAGACAGACAGAGCAAGTACAGAGATGTGCACGTATTTGTTTACAATTACAGATGTGGGAACAAAAGTCCTGAAGAGGAGGCATGAGAGGTGCAGGGAGTGGGGAAGGAGCCCAGTCCTCATCTGTCTTAGCAGAACTTCGACAGTTCATGTCTGAAGTCAGTGAGCCTAGCAATAGGGGTTTGAGCCCGTTACTCAGAGGCACGGCTCATGGGACGCACAGATGAAGAATGGCTGAGAGGTGGCGTGGAGGAGAATTGCTCTGATAGAAAAAAATACAAATTATATTTTCTGATTTTAAAAATTAAATGGGTTGAGAGGTAAGTTACTGGACTTATTATCCAGACTCTAGCCTGGGTGAATAGGAACAATAGCAGTGGACCGTTTCACTTGTCATTCATCCCACTGGCGACAGTGCTACAAGAAGAATCTTCCTTGGAAGAAAATAAAAATATTTAACATGTAGACAGATGAATACAGGAAGACAGAAAAAGTGGCCTCATCTAGGTAGATGATCAGAAATTTAAATTTCCATGAGGCATCTGCATGAAGAGACTATTTATATGGGCGTTTTCAAAAATAGAGATTTTAGAAATTTAAAGACTAAGGAGTAGACCTACAATTAAGTTTTAGAAAATTAGTAAATATGTACAAATCAGTTAAGTTGTTCACATTCAGTCCTTGTTAAAATAATGTGAGGAAAGCAAGATCTTTGTTATGCCAACAGTGTTTTTGTCTGATAATATATTAGCATAGCTTAGATATCTATAGGGGCTTCTGCTAGACACCAAAGCAGCGAACCTTCTCCCTTTGGCCCTTTCAGGTTGGTTGCACCCCAGGCACTTGGCACTTGAGTAGAATTTGACTCATTCTTCACAGGTGGAGGTTCCTTCTGTTCTCTTCCAATTCTTCTCCCCAAAGATTTCTCTTCCTCTAAGGATGATATGTCCCAGTCAATATCGTCCACATCGGCACACTGAAAAAAATACGTGGAGAATAATGAATGTTTCCTAAAGAAACTGTGCATGTTAGAGCCCCTTGACCACTCTGTTGGCCAGACTGAGCCGCTGAGAAGTTGGGAGCCTCAAAGGATCCCCCAGTCTGGTCATTTGGTCATCTCTGGAGGGGAAATGAAACGGATTTGGAAATCTGTGCTTTGAAAGCAGAGGGAATCACCTCCTTTTTCTGTTCCTTGCTGTGGAAATGAACATTTCCTACTCAGCAATCATGAATTTAGCAAATTCCAGGAACACTACGTTGCAGAAGACAAGTCAGGATGCTCCCCAAGGAGCAGCTAGGCTGGCTCTGGGGCTCTTACCTCTGTGATACTAAGACATTTAACTGCAGGAGACGTCACAGGCGGGCCCTGCAGAAACGGCCCTGACCTAAAGGAGCGCGTGTATCTCCGGCGCCCCTTCTAAGGAAGACGCGGTGGCTCTCTCTTGACCTTCTGTGACTTTTTGTCATTTTTGGCTGTGTAACACAAATGGCAGTAACTTACGAACGTAGTTTGACGAAATGCTCTGGATTCCACAGATGAGCAGGGGAAGAATGAAATCTAATTCAAGGGAAAAATTAAGAAAAAAGCAACCACTACTGGCAGACCCCATCAACACAGACGAGCCCGACCAGGTCTCTGTCCACAGAAGCGCTTCCGGTGCCTGGTGCGGGACCTTGGAGTGTGTCAGGGCCTCTCCTCCACTCAGGGAGGGGAGCTTGGCTTTGCCCTGTGCTTGGGTCATGGACCTGAAGCATCTCTCCACCGACTCTGGCTCCCAACCCTGAAAGTCCCGATTTCACTTCCAGGTCTCGCCACGGTGGCAGAAAGGTTCCTAGACTCAGAGCTGAAGTCCCCAGATTCTAATCAGTCACAAGCTTCTGTGAACAAACTACCTAATATCTGCAAACGTCAAATAATACACGTGACAGGATTGTGAAAACCCGTAAAACTTGATAAGCATAGGACGTATTATTACCAGTTATCCTTTCAGTATCTGTGATTCTCTATGGAATAGGAAGAAATACGATGCTGAAAACAAGACAATGTAAAAATCTCAACCTCTACTATACTAAATAATTATATTTGTTTTACATTTCACTGTAAAAAATACAATTATTAAGGAATATTCATTAAAAGATGAATTAGTGTATGCTTAGCAAGTAAAAGTGATATCACCTTTAGATCTTCTTTTTGTGCTTTTTTGATGAACGTCTCAGCAACATTAAGCCCACCAACTGGCTTATTCACACTTCTGTGATTTGAAACTGTCTTTTCAGCTTTTCCAGTTAATGTTTTAATGGAGGTTCCTATAGTACCCACAGAAAATAGGTGACGTTTAAAAAAAGATTATATTTATCTTCAGTTCCAAAATAACCTTACAAACAATTTGAGAGAGTCTAAGCTTTGCAAATACTTCCTTTAAAGAAATCATGTTCCTCTAGACTAGAAGAATAAAATTTTTAAATCAAAGAAGGATGGTCTCATTCAAGTACATGGTCAGAAAACTTTAATTTCAGTGAGGCAGCCTGCATGAATGGGATACTCATATATTCTTTTCAAAACCAGTTGTTTTTAAATGATTAGTTATATTTTACATAATTATATAAATACACGGTATATACAAATTAAATACAATAAACTAATTATATGTGATATGTTTAAAACATATAATTTTTAAATTGCACTAAACAGAATTTCCTTTTTTTTTAAAAAAAAAAATGACCCTTCAGCGTCACTTCTCCTTAGCAAATTATCAGCAGTTACCGACTTGGACCTTATGTTCTTTTAGGGCTGCCTCATACCCAAGAGGCAGCACAGTGTATTAGGACAGTTATTCTCAAGGTCACCCAGTGTCAGGGGTTGAATCGTGTCCCAGATGCGTATGTTGAAGTCCTTACCCCCATTACCTCAGAATGTGGCCTTATTTGGAGGTAGGACCTTTAAAGAGATAATCAAGTTAAGGTGAGGTCATGAGGGCGGACCCTAATCCAATACGACCGGTGTCCTTATAAAAGCAGAAAATTTGGACATAGATGCATGCACAGAGAAAGTCAGTGCGACCAGACACAGGGAGGAGATAGCCATCTACAAGCCAAGGACAGAGGCACAGACTAGATCCTCTCCTCACAGCCCTCAAAAAGAACCAACCTTGCCACCTTGATTTTGGCCTTCCAGCTCCTGTCAGTAAGTTTCTGTAGTTTAAGCCACACAGTATGTGGTCGTTCGTTACAGCAGCCCTTACATTTGTTACTGATACATCCAGGCATCCCCAACCCCTTCCTCTCCTTCCACTTGAACATCGATTACCTGCTAAGCCCTGTCCATTTTCCTTAGGCGGCAGCAGCTTTGGGATGAGCCCCATCCTTTCCTTGGGCACTTTCTCAGATCAGACTCCCAGTGCCTGGCGCCCCCAGGTGAGAACCACCGTCCTAAACAAAATTTCCAGAGGGATTTTCAATAACAAAAGCTTACCTGTGGGCTTGGGAGAAATAGAGTCCTCAATTTCACTTCCCTCGGTCCAGTCAGTGTCACTTTTGATGGTGTTCCTTCCAAAGCTACTCTTGTTGCTTTTAGATGACAGCACAGGAGGTAAGTTAAATACAATAAACTAATTATATGTGATATGTTTAAAACATATAATTTTTAAATTGCACTAAACAGAATTTCCTTTTTTTTTAAAAAAAAAAATGACCCTTCAGCGTCACTTCTCCTTAGCAAATTATCAGCAGTTACCGACTTGGACCTTATGTTCTTTTAGGGCTGCCTCATACCCAAGAGGCAGCACAGTGTATTAGGACAGTTATTCTCAAGGTCACCCAGTGTCAGGGGTTGAATCGTGTCCCAGATGCGTATGTTGAAGTCCTTACCCCCCATTACCTCAGAATGTGGCCTTATTTGGAGGTAGGACCTTTAAAGAGATAATCAAGTTAAGGTGAGGTCATGAGGGCGGACCCTAATCCAATACGACCGGTGTCCTTATAAAAGCAGAAAATTTGGACATAGATGCATGCACAGAGAAAGTCAGTGCGACCAGACACAGGGAGGAGATAGCCATCTACAAGCCAAGGACAGAGGCACAGACTAGATCCTCTCCTCACAGCCCTCAAAAAGAACCAACCTTGCCACCTTGATTTTGGCCTTCCAGCTCCTGTCAGTAAGTTTCTGTAGTTTAAGCCACACAGTATGTGGTCGTTCGTTACAGCAGCCCTTACATTTGTTACTGATACATCCAGGCATCCCCAACCCCTTCCTCTCCTTCCACTTGAACATCGATTACCTGCTAAGCCCTGTCCATTTTCCTTAGGCGGCAGCAGCTTTGGGATGAGCCCCATCCTTTCCTTGGGCACTTTCTCAGATCAGACTCCCAGTGCCTGGCGCCCCCAGGTGAGAACCACCGTCCTAAACAAAATTTCCAGAGGGATTTTCAATAACAAAAGCTTACCTGTGGGCTTGGGAGAAATAGAGTCCTCAATTTCACTTCCCTCGGTCCAGTCAGTGTCACTTTTGACGGTGTTCCTTCCAAAGCTACTCTTGTTGCTTTTAGATGACAGCACAGGAGGTAAGTCTGGCGAGGCACAGGCCTGGAGGAGGTCCCCATCATCCAGCTCTTCCTCTGAACTGAAGGGAGGGGTCCTAAACAAATCAAAACCCAAATAGGGGACGCTGTTTCCCTAAGTTTCAGGATTTACCACGTGTCCCTTAAAGCAGTGGGAATTTTCTCCAGAGAGCATAACAGACACCCATGTGGCCACAGAACAAGATGGCGGCCAGGTCCACAAAAGGCCGAAGAGTCATTTCAAATCCAGACCTGCCAGCCACATGGCGTATTTACCAAAACGTGCTGAATTTAGGACATTACTCCTTGAAGCCCAAATTTGTATATTCTTTTTTTTTAACATCTTTATTGGAGTATAATTGCTTTACAATGATGTGTTAGTTTCTGCTTTAACCACAAAGTGAATCAGTTATACATAAACATATGTTCCCATATCTCTTCCCTCTTGCGTCTCTCTCCCTCCCACCCTCCCTATCCCACCCCTCTAGGTGGTCACATACCACCTAGCTGTGTATATTCTTAATATTGGTTTTCACACACCTAAGAAAAATATTTCACAGTGGAAAAAAATATTTTTGCAATAAAACTATGTCATCTTTTAAAATAGTGTCATTACTTATGGCTTACCTTTACATGGCACCTTACAAAGGACTTTTACATGGATACATAATCTCATTTGTATCATCACGTGAATTGTCACCCCATTTTAAAGTGAAACAAATTCAGAGTGGTATTCACTCATTTAAAAAATAATCTTGAGCACCTAAATTCCACACAACGTTCAGTAACACTATATCCCATGAAATAAGGCTCTTCCCATGAGATTATGTACATGAAAAGTACTTCTGAAGGGTGAATTATTATTTATACTGTCTTTAATATATTTATTCTGTCTCTAGTATATATACAAAATGCCTTAATGAAGAAATAAAGCATCAATATCGCCAGAACAAGTCAATGATGATGAATTCAATTATTATAAAATTAGTTTTAGTCAATTAATAGCAATAATATACCTACAATTTATTGAGTACCCACATGTGCCAAGTACTGAGGCTGAGCCCTTTTCATATGTTCTCATTTAATTTGTAGAACTATCCTGTGAAAAAGGTAGCATCATCCCATATTACAGATAAGAAAACAGAGCCTTTTTAACAGGCAAGAAACTGAATCAGTGTCACACAGTTAAGGAATCACTAAGCTAGGGTTCTTAGTATCATAAGAGAGCCTAAGAGAGTAAGGTCTAGGGCCATTATCAACTTCCACAAGGAGCCAGAACACTAAAATATCATCCGGCTACACTATCATGGATCCAGCCATTAAAAAGCAACATCACGCATTTATCGAACATTACTAGACACTGGGCGGGAGGTGGGCAGTTGGGGGAAAAAAAATAACAGAAATGACTCAGGTGTGGTCCCACTTGTTAATGGAGGCCACACGGGATAAGTGCTGTTGACCCAGGTAGTATCTGATAAAGAAACAAAGATGTAACAAAGGAATCACAGATTAAATATGATGTGTACTAATTATGGCTCTAGTGAACCACAATGAACATACTAATTTACAATGAAAGAAGTGTTCAGTGAAAAGAATTTTTAAACATCACCACCCCCTGCTCCCTCAGTACTCACGCAATAGTTGAAGACTTTCTGGGAAAATGATCTTCTGTGGTATTTTTCTTAACTCTAAAAGCAAGAGAAAAATATTTCTGGTGTAAGTGAATAATGTAATTTAAAATAGATTTCTATGGAATTGGTGATTTTTGCCTTATTAAAGGGTGAGCAGCAGCAACTCTCCCTGAGACAACGAGAGATGGGTAAGCATTCCAAGTGTGATTCTCTGTTGGGTCAAACATTGCTGTGGGCTGAATGTTTGTGGCCCCCTAAAATTCATATGTTGAAGCCCTAACCCTCAGCGTGATGGTATCTGGAGATGGGGTGATTATGTTTTGATGAGGTCATGAGGATGGGGCCCACATGAAGAAATTAGTGTCCTTGTAAGAAGACGAAGCGAGACCAGGGCTCTCTTGCTCTCCCTGGCATGTGAGGACACAGTGAGAGGGTGGCCGTCTGTGAGTCCTGGAAGAGAAGCCTCACCAGAACCTGACTGTGCCAGCACCCTGATCTCAAACTTCCAGCCTCCAGAAGTGTAAGAGAATAAATTTCTGTTGTTTAAGCCACCCAGTCTATGGTAGTTTGTTATGGTGGCCCGAGCTGACTGAGACGAACGTTAATAAAAAAATTTTAGGCTTGCAAATACTCACTTTGGAACAGATGTCCTATCGGTAAAAACAGGTCTTTGTCTAACCAACTGTCTGCTTTTGGGAGGAAGATGTATTGCTTTGGGTATTTCTCCAGTTGAAAGGGTGTCCACTTGAGAAGCACTGTACCTGTCTGGAATAGTAGTGTCATTCGTGAGTCTCCATGACGTGAAAAGCAGAATAAAGTACTATAGTACTGTCTATGCTGGCACTGAAACGAACAAGCCTGTCTCAAGGGTCTAGACTCCACACTACAGGGGGTTTTTAATGTGAAAAACACAATCTAAGACCCAACATTTAATGGTTCAAACAATAATAGAGTTGCCAATTAAGTTCCAAGGTTTGTGAACCATTTAAAATTATGAAACGGCTGTTCTATTTTGCTCCCATCTGCAGAAATGAAATGGCAGTTGGTAGCAGGCTTACCTGTGGACAGTAGTGTTCTCTCCTCAGTTTTACGGCTGACCTGACGTTCAAGGAATTCACGAATTTGCTGAATGTTAGGTATTTGTCTTTCTCGCTCATGTCTTGCTGATTCTACGGTTCTTAGCACTCTATTCAACTGGTCACTTGGAATACCGCGTATACCCTGAAGGAAAAAAATGTTAAGTTAATCAATTATCCTGGGATGTTTTTCATTTCATGGACATTTGTCAGCATTAACCATGCCAACCTTTCGTCCTTACTGCTGCCTGTAAGGTGAGGGATGCCCTGACATATAACACACGGTCCCGGTCCCAAAAGGAGCTCACGGGGCAGTAGGACACATACGTGTGTGTATGATTGTACGTGACTGGCTAAGGTACGGGGCTGTAGGGGCCAGGACCAAATGCATGGAAGGCGCGTGTGTGACTGATTAACCAACAGTGCAAGCTGTGTGACAAGGACCGAATGAGTCCACAAGGGCTAGAGGAATTCAGGGAGAGGGGCTGTCAGAGGCCCCACTGGGCCAAGGAGCCTTAAGGGGGAGGGGCTGGGCTGGGCCTGAAGGATGGGTGGAGTGAAACAAGTAGAAAGAGGGAGTGTTCCAGATGGGTGGGATCACCTTGCGGGAAAGGCAGGCAATGCGACAGAAACGGTCAAGGCATGTCTAGTGGTTAATGCTACAGAGGAATGGGTGAGGAGAGCAGAAAAGGAGACTGATGCCCAAATGGAAAGCTTAAAGGTTGGTTATTCCACAGGTAAGCGAAAATCCTCAGAGGTTTTCAATTGGGAAAATGCCATAATTTAAGAGGTGATTTGAGAAAATTCTTTTGGATTTGAAGGGTATCTAGACAGAAGAAAACCAGTTAAAGAGCTATTTATTCATTTATTCAATATCAGTGTCACACACACACTCCCATCTCCTCCCCACCATTCCCCTCAGTCTTCCCCATCCCAGGAAGCGGCTCCACCACCCACCCAGTTGCCCAGGGGACAGAAATCTCCATCATCAGATCAACTGCTACCTCCAAGAAGTTTTCTCTGACCTCAGTTATTCATTCCCCTCTACTTTTCCTTCATTTCACATCCTACAATCTGTCATTGTGGATCTACCACCTGTTTGTGTGAGCAGGTGTTCAATATGTCTTCCTGTACCCTGCAGCTGGATGGAAAGACCCAATACTGTACAAAATGTCAGTTCTTCCTAAATAATACACAAAATTTAAGGCATTTCCAATCAGAATCCCCACAGGGGTTATTCTGGAACTGCAGCAGCTGTTTCTAAAGTTCACTGGAAAACAAAATATGGAAGAACTGCCAAGAAACTTTTGAAATAAGACTAATGAAAAAGGCATGACCTATAACAGATACTAAAGTACAGGACAAAGTTACTAAAATTAAACCAGTATGGTGTTAGCAAAGGAATATAAAAAATAGTTGAAAGGGCAGAACCATTGAAAGTCCAAAAATAAATCCAAATATATGTAAAAATGTCCTATATGATAAAACTGCTATTTCGAACAAACGAGGAAAGGGTGGATTACTCAACGAAAGACATTGAGACAACTGATCCAACTGGAAATAAGGTTAGATCTCCAACTCATTGTTTCCAAACTTAATTGTTAAAGCCCAGATAGACAAAAAAAGTAAACAAACAAAAAAACTATGTAAGCATTAGGAAAAAAATATAGCGTATTTTTATAATCTTAGGATAAAAGGAAATGTCCCAAATAAAATATATAACCCAAAAACCATACGCAGACTGGAAATGGAACTCTCACACACTGATAGGGACAGTGTAAACATTTGGCTACACCTATTAAAACTAAACATGTATACTCTTAGACTCAGCAATTTCATTCCTAAATATACATCCAAGAGAAAGGAATGCCTATGTCCACCAAAAGACATGCACAAGAATGTAATGGCCAAAAAGAGCCCCAAACTGAAAATCCAAATGTCCAACAACAGAAGAATAGATAAAATGTTGTATATTAATACAATGGAATACTATACCACAAACTACTGCTAAATGAAACAGTAAGTATGAATCTTACAGAAAAAATCATAAGCAAAAGAAGTGACACAAAATAAGACAGTGTAGGATGCCACTCCTATGAGGTTCAAGAACAAAAAAAAACTAAGTCAGAATAGCCATTACCTCTAGCTGGGGAGTACGGAGTTATATTGACTAAGGAAAGCAAAAGAGTCTTCTAGGGTATTGGCAATGATGGATCTCTTTCTTGATCTGGGTGGTGTTTACAGATCATACACACAACACCCCCCCACACGTACACACAAATCTGTATACACACGTATATGTGTATATACACACATTCAGATGCACGCAAATGCATGCACATGTGTATATACATGTATACATATATACATACACAGATTTGTGCACACACACATATATACACAATATCCACACACGTGCATATACACACAGACCTGCATACACAAACACACTACACACAGCCACACATAAACATACATGAATTGCATGTATGTTATGCA
This sequence comes from Physeter macrocephalus, assembly GCF_002837175.3. Lineage (NCBI taxonomy): Eukaryota > Metazoa > Chordata > Mammalia > Artiodactyla > Physeteridae > Physeter > Physeter macrocephalus. Next base: position 67,116,759 of record NC_041226.1, read on the forward strand.
CGTGTACATGTGCACATATCTGTGCACATTCCACGCACATACATACTTTTGCATACACATACATATATGCACATGTGATGTATATGCACATACACACATACAGGTATATAAATTCAGGTTGTTCAATTAAGTTTGTGTATTTTATGTATGCAATGATAAATGTAAAAAGCCAAGAGTATATATAACATGATGTACAGAACGATTCAATCTGGCAACAACGTGAAATACAATTCATTCATCCATTCATTTAATAAGGGTAGCTTAAGTGCTGATTTTGCAACAGGCAGTAATTCGGAGTTAACATCAGAATGTAAGCAGCCCTGCAACTGCCTGCATGCAAACCCTGGCTCCTTCATTACGAACATGTGACCTGAAGCAAGTTACTTCACCTCTCTGTAAAATACAGGTGATGTTGTCACCTACCTAAGAGATTAGTTTCTATGTTTAAATGAGTTACTATCTGGAAAGCTCTCTGAAAGGTGCCAGGCACCCAGTGAATGCCAGCTGAAGTGTTTAATGAATCATGTCACATTAGCCTCCGATCTCCATATGTGACAGAACTGACATGCCTTCTTCTCTTCTCTGATCCTTTCTTATTTAGAAAACAAAATAGGGAATTCCCTGGCAGTCCAGTGGTTAGGACTCTGCGCTTTCACTGCCATGGCCCGGGTTCGATCCCTGATCGGGGAACTAAGATCCCACAAGCCACGCGGTGCAGCCAAACAAGACAAAACAAAACAGCAAATATTCCCAAAGTGGGTGAACTTACTGCACTAATCCCCAAGGTTTCCAGTTTCTCCACCAAACTCTGCTCCAAGACTGTTCTTATTTCCTTAGTGAGGGAAGGATTATTCTTCAAAGTTTTCCTTAATTGTATCTTGTTATTTAATTTCTGTTCATTTTCCTTTCCTGAAATAAGTTTTTATAACGTATTAAAAAGGAATTAAACAAATACATTAAACCTCTAAGCAGAAAATGGCAAAACACAACTTCTAAACAGCAAGCAAGCATTTATAATGTTCTAAAGTCTTTGAATAGTTTAGTCATTCAACACAATATATAATGCTTAAGTACTGTAGCTTTTAAAACTACCTTATGGGGATATATGTATATGTATAGCTGATTCACTTTGTTATACAGCAGAAACTAATACACCATTGTAAAGCAATTATACTCCAATAGAGATGTTAAAAAAAATAAATAAATAAAAATAAAGAGTCAAGTAATGCTATTTAAAAAAAAAACTACCTTAAGTCTGCTTCAAAACTTCAGTATCTTTAAAGACTTTTTCTTGATCACTTAATCAAATTATAGCTAGATAAATAATGTGAGAAATACGTCTCTAGAGAAGCAAAATCGAAAAAACTTATTTGGAAGTTTAATGTTTAATCCTAAAATTATTTTTACTACTTCCTCAAGAATTCATTACTCCTAAATTCAGTTAGAATTTAGGTATCATTTAATGAAGAAAAAGTCCTATGTCTTTTAAATAATTAAGTTTTTATATAATAAATTTAGTGGAGGTTAAGTTCACATAAAATTTCAAAATGTGAAGATTATTATCCCTCTCAAAATACTTACCAAAATGAAAACGAAATTTAAAAAAGTCTTAGGAAAAGTATATTTTGCTTAAAACAACCTATAATTAAAAACAAAGGAAAATAACAGGCCAGATTCTCCTAATGTTTCCTTCCATATTCCTTTTATTCCCTACCAAAAAATGTCTAGTTTAAGAGGGTTCGGAGAAAGGGGCATGATTACAACGACCTTGAAGAACTGAGTCCTTATGTCAAAGGAAACTGAAGGCTCAAGGAAACAGACTCAGTGCTGGGTAGTTGAGACGCTTCGTGAACATCCAAAGGCAGATCTGGGAGAATGTGACAATGGTACTATTATCATTTGGAACTCTATTCTCCTAACAAAAGAATTTCACCCAAAGAAGGGGGCACCAAATGCCACTGCCTAGGTCTGGGGCTGCAGGCGGGTCCTCACAGATACTCCATGGTTCCGTGGTCTTATCCACTTCAGCAGATGGAATTTTTAGGTTCTGATGGCATGTGGAGTTGCAGAAGATCTTGAAAATATGCCTTTTGGTTAAGATGTTTTCTAAATACTAGTCAAGTCCAGTAGTAAAGAATATTTCTGTTCATTAATGAACAGTTTTGCTGAAGGCAAAATTGGTCAAATTACTATCTGTACATTAAATAGGAGGGAAAATCCTGCATGATGATGCTTTTCTATACTTTGCTTCGGTGGCTTGCTAAATCAAAATTATGAAATTTTATGTGATTCTATATGAATAAAAATCAGAAGTAATCTTAAACTTTATATTGTCAGCATTCATGCTGTTGTTTTCCCACCAATGTTTTCCCACTATTCTGAAACCACACACGCAAAAAAAACCACTTCTGTCCTAGGAACTGAATCCACCAGAATCTAGAGGGCTTAGCTGCAGCCACAGCTGTCACTGGCCTTTGGCTGCTGGTTTGGCCATCAAGTCTGCAACTGTCTGGGGCTAAAAGTAAAAGGACGTACCAGGAGAGAACCTGGAAGTCATGGAGCTACCATTGAAATAGATGCGCCTCCCGCCCCAATTAGGCAAAGAAAATTCTTTGGCCAGCATCTCAGATACAAGGAATGACACAGAAGCACAGTGTGAAGAGGGGCTCTGGGACATGGGGCCACATGCAGGGGTCAAGTGCTGCCCAGATGGATTGGCCAGTCTAGAAGAGTTGCAAGGCCTTTGATGGCAGTAACTGAATTCATCTGCTGGCTGGTCTGGGTTCACCCTCAACCCCCAAAGACAAGTTCATTTTGATGTCCAAGTTCCCCCAAATGACGGCAGATTAAACATTTCCCTCTGTCCTCAAATTCCCTTTACATGTTTGTGCTCGCTTTGGAAAGCCATTTGTGAATAATTAGAAAACCCTTGATAGAAAGAACTCTTACAAGGCTGGGGCTGGCCGACAGAAGCGAGAGAAAGAAGGTAGAGTGGATAGGAAAAAATCATAATAAAGTTTTTATGTAAAGGTGAAATGAATTACTTGAAAGACAATCAGAGCTGAAGATTTTAAATAAAGCACGTATTGCTCACCAAGATCAACAAGACAAAATATTCTAGAGATCAGCATTTCCTCTAATTAAAAATTTTAAAGCATGCCCAAGCAGATGGCCGGACTAACGCACACGTGTGATCAGTTACATCAGATTTACAACACACCATTTATGGTAAGCAAATAATTGTAGCGCAAAGCAAGTAGTAAAAAAACAAAACAAACAAACGCACAAAAAGCAAAATGAAGCAAAACACAACAGAATTTCTGAGTTGGAGGGGGCTTGATCATCTAGTACTCAATCTCCTCGTTAATCAGACGAGGACTCTAAAACCAGAGGTAAAGAGACTTCCCCAAAGGCCACCCAGCCAGTCCTGCAAAGGCTGGACCGGTTTGCCTTCCTCCATCTCTTTGTTCTTTGCATTAAACTATAGAAAACAGAAAACCTGGACTTTAGTTCCAGCACTGTCACTAATTAAACTTGACGACCTGGAGCAAGTTCCTAATCCCCTCGTATTTCAAGTTTCTGAAAAATAAAATAGCCCCTAAGATCCCTCCTGGCCGTGACATTCTAATATCCTACAGAACAGCAAGATCAAGTCTGCCTCGACACAACTGTCAGAAAGTAAGGATGGAGGGTGTGGAGAAAAGGGAACCCTCTTGCACTGTTGGTGGGAATGTAAATTGATACAGCCACTCTGGAGAACAGTATGGAGGTTCCTTAAGAAACTAAAAATAGAACGAACATACGACCCAGCAATCCCACTACTGGGCATATACCCTGAGAAAACCATAATTCAGAAAGAGTCATGTACCAAAATGTTCATTGCAGCTCTATTTACAATAGCCAGGACATGGAAGCAACCTAAGTGTCCATCGGCAGATGAATGAATAAAGAAGATGTGGCACATACACACGATGGAATATTACTCAGCCATAAAGAGAAACGAAACTGAGTTATTTGTAGTGAGGTGGATGGACCTGGAGTCTGTCATACAGAGTGAAGTAAGTCAGAAGGAGAAAAACAAATACCATATGCTAACACATATATATGGAATCTAAGAAAAAAAAGCAAGAGGGAGGAGATATGGGAACATATGTATATGTATAACTGATTCACTTTGTTGTAAAGCAGAAACTAACACACCATTGTGAAGCAATTATACTCCAATAAAGATGTTAAAAAAATAAATACTGAACTATTAAAGTAAAAAAAAAAAAAGAAAAAAAGAAAGTAAGGATGAAGAAACAGCCTCATATGAGTTACTTCTTGGTAAAAAGTTGTACTGTTTTTGCAAACCATTGCTAAGATTTATCTGCACAGGCATTTGTCTGCAAATGTTAGTACAAGCTGAGGAATTTATTGATGGCAGTTAATCTGCTGCCAGCATGCTGGCTCCACGGAGGCACTAGAAAGATGCGGTCACTGATTTCTGTGACAGTGCGCTGGGACTTGGCTGTTCTCAGCGATCCTCAGCACTTTCTCAATCCCTCACCAGAGCTGTGTCTGAACATGTGGAGTGTGGCAAAGATTATTTTCTTTCCCAACTCAGCTCCCTAAATGTGGCAACAGCCGATGATGGTGTTTGCTGTCAACGATCCCTAACTCATGGCTTACATGGTCTAGGTAGAATTCTAAAAGAGACACAACAGGCAGAATATGCAGTGGGTGAAACCTGGAACTGAAATGGGGATGATGGAAAATCAGGATTCCTCTTGGAAACCAGCTGACTCATTTTTAAATGAGTGTGAACTATATGACTTGTGATTCCAGTTTCAAAATTTTGGACCCTATCTATGAACCTCCTGACACATTTCATAGATTCTTCTGAGAATAAGGGATTTTGTGTTCCAGACATCAATAAATGATACTTATGTAGGAGAGAGAAAGCATGTTACATGCAAGTAAAATGAAAATACACATCATGTAGATGTTACAGACATGCCTGATGTAGTCCCTTCTCAATTTGTAGCCTTGTACAAACAAACAAACAAACTGGAAAAAGTCTAGAGAACACATAAGAAGTTATAACAAATATCAAGAATTTACATATTAGAACATATAATTTTACTTCTCTTCCTAACAAAAATGACAAAACCAGAGCCCATGTAAATATTAACAATTTGCTTTCTCCTAAAGAAGTGAAATATGGTAAAGCATTATTATTACGAAGGAGAAAATTATGATAAACTGATTCAAACATAATTGTTTTAGGATAAATCTAGCATTAGAAAATATTCTTAATAATGTAAATAAATATTCATAAGCTTCAAAGATTAGTTGATAGAAAATAAGTTTTATTATTACTACCAAATAAAATGAAGAAGCAGTAATAATTTTAATTATTTCCCCAAACCTGTAACAGCTCCCAAATTCTGCCATTAAGATATTCTGCATGTAAATATTCCACATTCAGAGCTTAGACATTATGCCTTCCTTTCTATTAAAAACAATCTTTGGGGGCTTCCCTGGTGGCGCAGTGGTTGCGCATCCGCCTGCCGATGCAGGGGAACCGGGTTCGCGCCCCGGTATGGGAAGATCCCACATGCCACGGAGCGGCTGGGCCCGTGAGCCATGGCCGCTGAGCCTGTGCGTCCGGAGCCTGTGCTCCGCAACGGGAGAGGCCACAACAGAGGAAGGCCCGGAGCCGTGGCCGCTGGGCCTGCGCGTCCGGAGCCTGTGCTCCGCAACGGGAGAGGCCACACCAGAGGAAGGCCCGCATACCACAAAAAAAAAAAAAAAAAAAAAACAATCTTTGAAATGGGCACTTCACCTATTTATTTCATAGATTCAGGGCATGAGAAATAACTACTGTGATACGAATATTTTTGTATAATCTGGCACACAACTGTGTCGGCTTGTCATCTGATCAAAAATCTCTGCATTGACATAAAGGCTTAAAAATTTTTTTCAAGTTCACTGACACAGGAAATTTCTCATTCATATGCTAAGAAACAGTAAAGCGGGGGAAAAATATAACAGCACATTAGGGGAATAGGATGACAGAATACTACATGTAGATTGAAAATGTAATCCAAACCTAAATGTCTTCCCTAATTTTGATACACTATGATAAAAACCACTGAATCATACTTCCAAGGCTTGGGTTTTAGCATCTAAATGTGATTGATGCAGATATAAACCCTGATCAAGCTCTTTGTTACCTTTTTCTTCCTCTGAAAGTTCTTCTATTGGTTCCAGTATGTGCGATGAGAATGCCTGTTCTATTAATGAGGAAAAATAAGCATAGTACAAATAGGACGACAGCAAAGTAAAATCAGTTCCTTTCAAACAATTTTGAAAGATATCGTTCCACAGTATTTTAACCATGCCTAAAATAGCACGAATTTACTGGGAAAAAAATATTAAGGCAGCCAGTTAAAGCTGATCGCTTTTCCATAGTATCTTCCCTTGCTACGTATTTTCCGTTAACTCCACTCTCAGGAAATTACATTTTAAATAATATTTATTGCTCATCAACTTAGTGCCAGACATGATTTTTTTAAGGCACAAGAACACAACTGCAAAAGATCTTCTTCACTTATCCCTAAAAATATTTTCCTTGTATCTTGACCAGGTGGCTAGATAGAAAATTATTGAAAATATTCAATTTCCAAAGATAAAAACATAAAAAATTCCCAGGGCCCTGGATTCCCACTTCTTGCCAGCCCCAGGGTCTTCAAGTGGAAGGACCAGAATGGTAAAAGGGCAAGGAGAGGTATCCTGGGGTAAGCAGCAGGACTGAGACCCATTCTTATCCACCTTCGTGTCCCCTAAACCACGTTTCAAGTCCCAGTTCTGCTCCCAGAGAGTCACCAGGGTGAAGCTGAGGACATGAGAAACAAAGATGGGCTTTTCCCAATCCCACCCCAGAACAGTGGCCGGCGGAGATGAGGCCTCTGGGTGACTTCCCAGGGATATGTCACTGTGCCCACACAAGGAAACCCGCAGGCAGCACGGATAAAGCAAACCCCATCCGATCAACAGAGGGAAAGCTCCTTCATGGAGAAGGTCAGGTTTTGGCTGAAGGTCTAACTAACCACAGCAGTCAGGCATTAGGCACAGAATGAAATGCAACCAAAAGGCTGACTTAGGAGGTGCCTGGGCCCCTCATCTTCAGCCTGGAGACTGATATGGGGCACCTGCCCAGAGAGCTCTCCACCTGCTCCCACAAAATGGGGGTCATTTCATCCTGCCACCAGACCCCAGGGTGGGCGAGTGGGGAGGGTAATAATAGCAACAATTCCTGAGTGCTCACTGGGCTGCCAGGCACAGATCTAAGAGCTTTGCACGCATTACCTCGGATTTACTACCTCCTACTTTGAAGGTCTGGCTTTTAATTTACTAAAGGGTGTTTCTGATACTCTATTTTAGGCATATACAAACATACACATACACACACATATACATATAATAGGAATTTACAAATAAATACGTATTATATTTAGGTGTTTAAAAATAGGCTCTTACAGCTTGTTCAGTAATCTACTCAACATATCTGACATTGACTGTATGGGAGAAATGCATTTTAAACTACTTTCATATGAACTTTCGGAACACAGCCTATTAGTAAATAGGAGTCCACTTTAATTTTGAAATGTAAATATGGCCCCGCAAAGGAGCATGTAATTCCATCCATGTAACACAACTGTTGAACATCAAAAAGGTGCTTTTATATTTGTTATTCAGCATCAAGATTTTAAAGTTATACAAATAAAGAAAAAAAAATGTGTACCTATGTGTGGCAAGGGATGCTAACTAGACTTATTGTGGTGATCATTCTGCAACATATACAAATGTCAAATCATTATATTGTACACCTGAAATTAATATGTAATATGTCAACTATACCTCAATAAAAAATTTAAAAATTTAAAAAATAAAGTTATACAAACAGACTATTCTACTAGTTTGAACTGCTGAAAACAGGTTTTAGGAGGATTAAGCTAATCTCATTTTTTTAATTCACATGGTTTATATTTTATTGTACTTTATGAAAATGACAAGAATAGAGTTATGAGAAAAGTTTTATAAAATTTTACAAAATCATCATATGCATTTTATTATCATTATATTACAGGGATAATCCTATGACTTCTCTCTCTTGAGTCAGGATTAATTGTCAAAATCTGACATTTCCTGCAGCGATGCAGAGGGCGGAGGAGGGGCAGATTCCCGAACCTGGGCTCCTATAATAACAGAGGCTGAGGAAGTGAGGTTGACCAGACCCCAGCTCCCGAAGCAGAATGATGTCCCAAATTGGGAGGGAAGGCCTGCTATTCTCATGCTTTATAAGCCACAGGTCCAGCCTCCAGTTCCTGCCCTGAGCTGAGATCTCCAGGGTGAGAGCTGAAACTCTTGGAGGCTTGAGTTTCCCCTCCGAACTTGCCAAAGGCCTCCAGAAATCCTTATGTCGGTCTCCCACCATTACCTCCAGAAGAAAACCTCCCAGACCTTCACCAAGCGCTCTCTCCACTGGCTGACTCTGCTGGACTTCATCACCCCTACCCTAGAAGGTAACGGTTAGCCAGTGCTTGCTCAGTGGCTTTTGATCCAAAGGCCTTGCTTCATTCTGTGCGTATTGCAGCCCACTGAAGTAGCCAAGACTCTTCTCCCCATTTGGCAGGTAAGGAAACCTAGGCCCCTACAGTTTCATGAGTCAACCGTGAAACCAGACTGTCTGCTTCCAAACTCCAGGCTCTTGGCCACGAAGCCCCAGTGCTTCCCTACTGGTGCTTCTGGGTTTGTCTTCCGGAATTTTCTGAATGACACCACCGTCCACCCAGTATCTGAGCTCATCATGTTCTGAGCCTTCTCTCACCTTCGGCCCCCAGTCACTTGCACAGCCTTTCCACCAATCCCACGGAACAGCTGTTAAGTCCACTTCCTTCTGTTTCATCACCACAACCCGATTCCTAGGTGAGGAATCTCTTAGACTATTTCTAACATACCCAAGTGATCTCCCAGCTCAGGTTCTTTGAAAGCATCGGTCAGGCTAAGCTTCCTGCAGCCCAGCTCTCCAATCCTGCCATGCTCAGCCTCAGAACATTCAGCAGCTACAAAATGCCACAAGGACGACCCAAACAGCTTCAGCCCAGCACTCAGTGGTTGCCGTGAACAACCTGAACCAGCCTGTCCCTCAAATCTCTTTTGCATACTCTATGCTCAGCCAAACAATTCGTCTGCACCAATAACTCACATCCAGTGCTTTCCTGCCACCTCTGCTCCTACTTTTTGCTTTGTCTCAGCTGAAAGGAGTGTGCCCCCTCCCTGGGGCAACCCATGTCTTATAACTGACGGCCACAATCCAGGAAAATTCCTAAGCGCCCATCCCAGCTCTAAAGCTCCTGGTCAGACCTGCTGAGGCCTCTGCTGCAGCTGCATCTGGGATCAACATCCCTTTAACGCCCCAACCCTGCTTCTCTCACAGGTATTGTCTGAGAGCACTACCCAAATAGCACCCGCGAGCCTCCAGCCCAGAGTCTGCGTCTCGGGGAACCCAACCTCAGCCGGTGAGTAATCATGAGATTTTTTTCATGGTAAAGGACCTCATCAAGCTTTGAGATAGAACGAAAGGAAAGGCAGAGAGGAAGTTGGGCTAATTAATGCTGTGCGATACGTGACCAACCCTCCCTGTGCCCCTGCCCCCCAGCACCTGGGGAAGCTGCCACAGCTGGGGGTGGCCAGGCGGTGGCCGCCACCAAGCCTCCTCCTCTGCCCCTGCCCACTGAGACGCTCACAAATCAGCTTTGATCCCAGTCCAAGGGCTGCGGGCCTCGTGCCAGGTCTGGCTGGCATTTAAAACGAGCATTTCAATCCCAACAGATGCCAGCAAGGGGGCATGGCTGATTCAGGCCAGGGTCCACACAGAACACAGTGCTCTAGGACTGACAGATGTGTCAGGACCCTGGAACCAGCCCCAGAGAGCATTACATGCCTACTGTATGCGTCCTTTATCGGGTACCAAAAATATAAAACGAAGAAAATATGGCCCTCACGTAATGCCAGATTGGAGGCTAACAAGAACGAGGTGGGAAACAAAAGAAACTAAAACACGTGTTGAGGTACAAAAAAGAAGTAGCCAGCAATGCCTTATAAAAATCACCCCTACTACCGAACAGCACAGGGAACTCTGTTCAATACTCTGTAATGGACCTATACGGGAACAGAATCTAAAAAAGAGTGAAAAAAAATCAACCTTAAAAAAGGACGGGGGCTTCCCTGGTAGCGCAGTGGTTGAGAGTCCGCCTGCCGATGCAGGGGACACGGGTTCGTGCCCCGGTCCGGGAGGATCCCACATGCCGCGGAGCGGCTGGGCCCGTGAGCCATGGCCGCTGAGCCTGCGCGTCCGGAGCCTGTGCTCCGCAACGGGAGGGGCCACAGCAGTGAGAGGCCCGCGTACCACAAAAAAAAAAAAAATAAAAGGACGCAACAGAGAGACTTTAGACCTGACATAAATAAAATGAATAGAGAATAATTGCCAGAGATAATTTTCTCATATATTCAATATTAAAGAAAGTTTCTATAGGTCAAACATACATTTTATCTCTGTTACTGGTTCAAAGGAAAAAACCCCGCATGTTCTAAACACTTGTAAATAATAACATCCGATATGTGAAGAATTTATGCATTACGTAGTAAAAACACATGCCAAAGGGAACCGATCCACCTGAAATGATCTTAGGAAAAAAATAAGGGGCAATAAACACTTCATGAGTCAGTCAGTGAGTAAAAAGGATAATTACAAAAGGCCATGATATATGGACCAAAATATTTATGAAGACAAAAAAGTCCAACTCGACTGACCATGGATTTAAGTCCTAACTAACAGGCTAAAAAGAAAAGTGGAATGAAGTAATCATTCGATTCCAGAAGCATTTGTAGGTCAGACAGGAAAAAGGTGGTCCCCCTCCCATCTTAATTCATTTAATATACAGCAGACCTTAGGAAAACAACATATTAAAAAGATACTATAAAAACTGTTAGCACCTTAGCTGTATAAAAATAAAACATGTCTATAAATATTCACCCTGTCTACTGGATCATGTTAATAACAATTATCAGTCTGTGGCCTGGTCCAAGAACTGGATCCTGGCAGCAGTTTCATCCAGTGGTTCCTGCTTTTTTCTTTTGGTTTCCATCACATGTCTTTTCTAGCTTTTTTCCAACCAATCACTGAAACTGTTTGTTTAAAAAAGGTGACTTGCTGCCACATTGAAAGTTATAAAAACAGTCACATATGCCCTGTGGCATGTGCTGGTTGGCTGGTCTAGTAGAAAGCCATCCTCTTACCCAATACCTATTACTTTCCCCCAAATATCATAAATGATCCAAGTACTACCCAGAGTTAAAATCTGTACCTGTGAGCCCAGCAATAGATACATTTTATACTTTACGACTGGTGGGTATGATCAGTTCACAGTCACATTACATAGGAAGACTGCAGTTTTATTAAATGTTTTGCATTCACCAAAATGTTTTGTTTGCATAATTACCCCACACAGAAGCACTTTCAGTTAATAAGTTACCTAACTCAGGGTGGAAACAGTACATAAAACGCTGAGGCTTTGCTGAAACTTACCATGTGCCATTGTTAGACTTGACTTAGCATCCAAAGTCTGTGGGGCTGGGGCATTCACTGAAAAAGCATAAAAAGAAAAAGCTCACAGTGTTCTGTAATTATAGCATCAGCACCTGAACATGATGATAACCAAATATTCGTCAAATTAGTCAAGATATATACAGACGATGAGGGACAAAAGACAAAGATATTACCGACTAACCTAAACCAATTTCTAAATAACAGGCTATTGAAATATAATTCACCCTCTTAAAATATACAATTCAGTGGGTTTTAACATAGTCGAAGAGGCAAACTATTATATATAGGATGGATAAACAACAAGGTCGTACTGTATAGCACAGGGAACTAACTATACCCAATACCCTGTGATAATCCATAATGGAAAAGAATATGTAGAAGAATATTTATGTATAACTGAGTAACTTTGCTGTACAGCAGAAATTAAACACAACATTGTAAGTCAACTATACTTCAATTAAATTAAAAAAAATAGTCACAGAGTTGTACAACCGTAACCACTATCTAATTCTTGAACATTCTCACCACATGTACACCTCCCCAAAATACCCGTATCTATTAGCCCCATCTCTCCCTCCCTCCAGCCGCTGGCAACCACTGATCTACTTTCTGTCTCTATGGATTTGCCTATTCTGGTCCTTTCGTATAAATGGAATCATACAATTAAATACATGGTCCTCTGTAATCGGCTTCTTTAACTTAGCATCATGTTTTCAAGGTTCATCCATGTTGTAGCATGTGTCAGCATCAGCATGTATTTTTATGGCCAAATAATGTTCCATTGTATGGACAGATAACGTTTTATTTATCTTTTCATTAGTTGATGGACATTTGGGTTGTTTCCACTTTTTAGCCATTATGAATAATGCTGCTATGAATATTCATGTACAATAAACCAATTAAAAAAACTACCCCAATCACTGGGCTGGGAGACACCATGAAGGCATTGATTCAGCCACAGCCTTCAGAGAGAAGTATACCTGATTCAAGTAAGACTGAACACCATGTACTTCAAAATGTCTCAGAAAATTAGATTCTACAGCCTCTCTTCCAATATTTGACAATTCCTATCAGAGGTTCCTCTCTCAACTATTTATTTATAGTTTACTGACTCTTTCTCTAGCTTATTAGAATAGATCTTTAATTCTAATCCTATTCTAAAAAAATACTGGCCACAAACTTCAGCTACCCTATAGGCATACAATTTTGTCTTTACAATGGCTAGTGTGAAAGTGTTCAACTCCTAACTATGGGTAAACTGCTAACAATTCTGGAAATATGGCCTTCAAGCCCATTTACAACTTGCTAATCTAGATCCAGGTTTGGTAAACTACAGCCTGTGGGACATACCAGCCCCTACCTGTTTTTGTAAATAAAGTTTTATTGGAACACATTATTGTTCCAATATTGTGCTAAGTATAATTAAAATATAAACAATAATAATTGAGTGTCTTTTAAATTTCCATACTTCTCTGAAATGCTTCTGTTCTCCCCTCAGCTCTACTCCTGGCACTTAAACTACCCTCTCTTCCTGAGCACCTCTCAACCTCTTCAGCTTCCAGAAGCAACATCAAGAGGCCTCAAGAAGCAGCTGAGCAGTTAAAACAATTAGCCCTTTCCAGTCAATTGTGCCAAATTCCCAAACATGCTCATCGATGTCCTTTCATCATCACAAGTCCTGGGCCCATATGAATGGTTGTTCAGTGCCCGGCCTTGGTGCAGGCCCTCTCCTCCATTATTCAGATCCTGTACACATGCTTTCTTGAATGGAAACAAAAATATTTCAACTATTTATTATTAAGAAAACAATCTGTCCATTTTGAACTGTACAGATTATGTCTTTTTGGATTCTGGCCTAATCCTGACAGCTCCGGAAGACAGCTGTGCTGAGCTGACTTCAAGTGAGTGACTGGTGGAACCATCGCGTCAAACCCTGCAGCACTGGGTCTCAGTGATGCCAAAATGTGGCGGCCACCACACACAGTCATGTGGTCACAGTGTATGACCTTGGGAAATCCAAGAGTACAAACTGCAGCGATGCCGAAGAACTTTTAGTTGTTCCTTTATTAGGCGAATAAGGTAACAGGTAAGGTAATAAGGTAATAGTAAGGTAATAGGTATGGCTAACCCAAATCACCACAAAATCACACGGTTATTTACAATACTGGGTTTTAGAACTAGGTCAAATCTGGGAACCAAAATAGATCATTATATAATCTCCAAACACACTGAAGTTCAAAGAAATGTCTCTAAAAATAGTAAGTACAAGTTAGGTATGGGTTTAGCACTTTAAAAAATCTTTAGAACCCTGAGCCTATTATAGAAACTTACTAGGTACAGTTGGGGTAGTTGGTTTAGATTCAAAAGTTTGCCAGGTTAAAGGATTCCCTGAAATAACAAAAAAAAAGTAAATTAATAACAAAACCCACAAACTATAGGTTATATTTTGCTAGTGCATATCCTAGTATTTCCCCCCACCAAAAAACAATGAAATTTACCAACATAAAGCGACTCACCCAAAAAAGATGTTTAACATACATCTTTTAAAGCTAACTTTTTTCTAAAATTATTTTTCAAATGTATATGCTGTCTAAGTAATAATACAGTTATTCCTCACTACCTGAACTCTTACTATTCCAAGAGAAGTTATAGGGAACCACCACCCTTCCCAAACCTTTATCTCAAAATGAGGGAAACAAGTGTGTAGGTCAATGTACAGGCATACCTCATTTTATTGCACTTTATTGTATTTCGAAGATGCTGCATTTTTTACCAATTGAAGGTTTGTGGCAACCCTGCGTTGTCAGGTGATGGTTAGCATTTTGAGCAATACAGTATTTTAAAATTAAGGTATGTGTATTTTTTTAGACATAATGCTATTGTACACTTAATAGACTACAGTATAGTATAAACATCACTTTTATTATGCACTGGGAAACCAAAAAAATTTGTGTGACTCACTTTATTGTGATTATTGGCTTTATTGCAGTGGTCTGGAACTGAACCTGCAATATTTCCGAGATATGCCCGTATCTCCCATGGCCCCCAGAAACAGGGAGGAAACCCAGCTCATGACACCCATTATCAATCCCCAGTTGGCATCCCTCAAGTAAACAAAGATGCCTTAATAACCTGAGATGTACAGGAACCAAGACTGGGATCACTCGGAAGAAAACCAGGCAAAAGGCAAGCTTTACGCTGTACTGGGAGACCCTGCACTTCTGGCTCCCAGCCCCGCTTCTAGACTAGTCCTTGAATGATACGGAGGTGGATGGCTATCACTGCTACCATCAGTAGGTTGTATATCCCCCCACTATACTTAGAACAAACCCTTAACCCCAGCCTACCACAATGCAGAATCATGCAGCAAGCCTCTACAGCACTTTAGGATAATTAAGAGTTTAATATTAATAACGATAGCCAACACTCATGAGTGTTTAACAGGTGCTCTTTATACATGTTCTCCCATTTCATCCTTGTAACAAGCCTATGATGTAATTACTACTAATAATCCAGCTTTAGAGCTGAGGAAAGCGGGGCAGAGGCTCACAAAGCTACATAGTGCCAGAGATGGGAGTTGAACCCGGTCTGCCCCCAGACTCTGTACTTTTAATCATAAGGCATCTTATTGCATATCCATCCAGAGGTACAGTTACTAAGCATGTATTATGTGCATAACGATATTCTGATAAAAAGGATACGAGACCATTCTATGACAGTTTAGGTATTTAAAATTCTTCAACTCTGTGGGTTGTGGTTAGCACAACTTAGCACATCTTAGCACTCATGAACCATCGCGGCCCAACATTCTTCTGAAGTCCAGCATACGGTTAGGGAGGCCCGTCTTGCCTCCAGCGCTGGGATCCTGGTCCACTTACCTCTGGGTTCACTGACACTGTTAAACGGTTTACTGGTAAACTCTTTAATCTGCAAAGAAGAACAGTCTTTCAGTGATCCACGTTTGAACTAGACAGGGACATACTGGATAATGGACAGATACTGTACTCCGTAAATGAACCTTTTCACTAAATCCTCCAAAGACACAGGACGTGGGGACTTTAATGACATGGAGGCAAACGTTTTATAAAAGCAGCATTTGGATTCAGCTGCTTCTTTTGGTAAGGAATTACCAAAAGAAATTTTAGCTACCTTCACATTTATTCTGAATTCTAATTGAATAAATCTGATTGCTCTACGGTATTTTAAAATACCTTTAAAAATTATTTTATTTACTTATACAAACAACCACAGGGAAAAAAAATTCTATCTTCTTTATCTTATCCAACTTACAAGTGCTCTAAAATAAAAACACACGTTCTTAGATAAACTGCACTGTTTACATAAAAACGGTGCCAACGGGCTTCCCTGGTGGCGCAGTGGTTGAGAGTCCGCCTGCCGATGCAGGGGACACGGGTTCGTGCCCCGGTCAGGGAAGATTCCATGTGCCGCGGAGCGGCTGGGCCCGTGAGCCATGGCCGCTGAGCCTGCACG
>NC_041226.1:67132923-67144152 GCF_002837175.3 Physeter macrocephalus
CCTGTGCCCCGCAACGGGAGAGGCCACAACAGTGAGAGGCCCGCGTACCGAAAAAACAAAAACAAAAAACAAACAAACAAAAAAAACGGTGCCAATATATACTCCAAAATACCTGTTGTCTCTGAGTGATGATCAGCTCATTCTGCTCCTGGAGCCTCTGCCCTAGCTCTTCTATCCTTTTCTTGTAGAATGCATTACTTGCATTTAGATCATCTATCATTGAGGTTCGAAGTTTCTCTATATGTGACAGGAGCTGGAAAAACCAATGAAGAAAGGCATTCATCTGCAAACTGCATGTAAATTTCTTCTTTCGGCAGTACCTTCTTGCTGGCGTATGTTATCTACCCACTGAATAACTCTCTGATCACTGTGTATGAAGGCCCTGGCTATACAAGGGGCTTCATCTCTGTTCCCAGGGAGCTCATGGCCCAAGAAAGCCAACGCTGATGATGTGAACAGCGGAGGGAACCTGAGCCGTTACATGAAATCACACAGGGACCAAGGATAAGGATCAAGGCTTCTCCCTCAGAGCAGCTCCAACCCCACGCAGTACTGTTCTCACACATCCACCTGCATCATCCCAGCTGGAAAGTGCACTCCCTGGGCCGGAGAGCCCACTTGAATTATTTTATATGCCCAGCAATTAGCATGGTCTCTGGCTCTTAGCAGGTTCTCAATAAATATTTACTGAGAAATGGGAGGTGGAGGGGGTTGGGGTAGAGGAAAAGAGGAAGGGAGGGAGGGAGGGAGGGAGGGAGGGAGGAGAGAATTGATGCAGTGGGGAAACCTAATGCAGCTGAGTGGGTCAGGGGGTCTCTGTGTAGAACCCACTTGCCATCTGAAGAGACAGCCGAGTAGGGAGAGGAGGGGAGGGAGGGGAGGGGAGGGAGAGGAGGGGAGGGGAGGGGAGGGGAGGGGGGAGGGGGAGGGGGAGGGAGGGTGGAGGGAGGGAACAGAAGGAAGAGAAGCAGAGAACAGACAGATCCAAAGATGCACAGATTCATCTTTTGAGACTTAACCTCAGGGAAGATCAAATACTGGACAAGAATTCAAGAAGAATTTGTTTTCAATAATTTAAGGAAACATTCTTAAAACAACTTCGGAAGTTGCTTAAACAGAAGAGAAAAAAACCCTTGGTAAGTGGCACTAAGGACATTCCAAGCCTACGGCCTGGAAACAGAGACAGGGATGTGCAGGTCAAATAAAGGGGGGTAACTGTGTCTGAGAGGAGCACAGAGGGTGCCTGGAGCAGCATTTCCTAACCGGCGAGGCTTTTTTTAACAGACA
The DNA here is from genome assembly GCF_002837175.3 of Physeter macrocephalus. Lineage (NCBI taxonomy): Eukaryota > Metazoa > Chordata > Mammalia > Artiodactyla > Physeteridae > Physeter > Physeter macrocephalus. The sequence goes on from NC_041226.1 coordinate 67,134,211, forward strand.
CTCAACACGTGTAGAGGCTGCGTTAAGCATTTCATCTTGTTGAATCCACACCACAGCCTCATGGATCCAAGTTTTGACCTCGTTGTTCAGGTGGGGAAACTCAAGTCTAGAGAGGTAAGTAGCTGACCCAGACGCAGACAACTTGAGCGGGAAGAGCCCAGACTTGAACTTTCCTGTCTTCAAAGTCAACGCTTTCAAACTTTGTCTATGCCATGAAACGTATTAATGAATTGTACTTGCGGGCTTCCCTGGTGGTGCAGTGGTTGAGAATCCACCTGCCAATGCAGGGGACACGGGTTGGAGTCCTGGTCCAGGAAGATCCCACAGGCCGTGGAGCAACTAAGCCCGTGAACCACAACTACTGAGCTTGCTGCTGAAGCCCGTGCACCTAGAGCCTGTGCTCCACAACAAGAGAAGCCACCGCAGTGAGAAGCCCGGGCACTGCACTGAAGAGTAGCCCCCGCTCGCCGCAACTAGAGAAAGCCTGCGCGCAGCAATGAAGACCCAACGCAGCCAAAAATAAATAAAAATAAAATAAATTTAAAAAAAAAAGAGAGAAAGAAAGAAATCGCCAAATCAAAAAGTAACAAAAATGTACCTATCAGAATGGCCAAAATCCAGAGCTTGCCAATATCAAATGCTGACGAGGATGTGGAGCAGTAGGACCTCTCATCCACTGCTGGTGGGAATGCAAAACGGTACAGCCATTTGGAAGGCAGTTTGGCAGTTTCTTACAAAACTAAACATCCTTTTACCAAACGATCCAGCAACTGTACTCCTTGGCATTTACCCAAAGGAGCCAAAAACCTATGTCCACACGAAAACTGCACACGCATGTTTATTCATAATTGCCAAAACCTGGAAGCAACCAAGGTGTCCTTTAGCAGGTGAAGAGATAAATAAGCTGTGGTCCATACAAACAATGGAATGTTATTCAACATTATAAAGAAATGAGCTACCAAACCATGAAAAGACTTGGAGGAACCTTAAATGCATACTGTTGAGTGAAAGAAGCCAATCTGAAAAGGCTACATACTCTATGATTCCAACTATATGACATTCTGAAAAAGGCAAAATTATGGAGACAGTAAAAAGAATCAGGGGTTGAGGGGAGGGAGGGAGGAACAGGCAGAGCACAGAGGACTTTTAGGTCAGTGCAAGTATTCCGTATGAGACCATAATGATGGCTGCATGTCACTATACATTTGTCAAAGTCCACAGAATGTACAACTCAAGAGGGAACCCTAATGTAAACTGTGGACTTTGGGGGATAATGACATGCCAGTGTAGGTTCATCAATTGTAACCAATGTACCACTCTGGTGCAGGATGTTGATTATGGCGAAGGCTGTGCATACTGGGTGGGCAGGGGGTATTTGGGAACGCTGTGTATTTTCTCCTCAACGTTGCTGTGAACGTAAAATTACTCTAAAAATAATCCATTTACATTGAACAGAGAAACAATAAAATAACAACAAAAAGTTAACGCTCTCAATCCATACACTGCAGGGTCTTCCCTCTGAAGTGCTCTGTGCTCACATGAGGCCGGACAAACAATAGGTTGAACCAAGTTAAAAGGGTTTCCTGAGTAAGGACTAAAAAGAACCCTACATATCCCAGTGGATGCTAAGAATCTCTCCCCAGGAGGACACTGTCAGGAAACTTCCCCACATTTTTACAGACTACTGGAAGAGTACCCCCAAAAGCAGTTTGGGAAATCTGGAGTTGGAAAACAGAGGGAAAAGCCAATAAAAATGTACAGGGCTCTGGGTGGAGGCTGAGAATCCACAGTATGGGGACTCACTGCAGGGCCCAAGCAGCAAGGGTACGTAAGAAAAACTAAGGGATGGCATCATTTTGATACTGGAATGGAGAATTGACCAGAAAATGTGATAGTCTAAGAAAGAGATAGCCAGACATTATTTCAAAAGGCTTGTGGCCCTGGAGCTCATTTCTTGTGACCTTCTACCATTTCAAGCTTTAGACTTTTTCTCTACCAGCCACATTACCCCATCCTCCTCTCCTTTCACTGCGTGACCATTCTACAACCTCCCAAGCTCTAAGAGTCTTCTGTTGGGTGGAAAAGGGCATGCCATCGTTTACCTGTGGTTCCCTTTGAACTCCTACCAATGTTATTTAAAAACAAAACCAAAAAAAGACTGCCAAGAATCTAGGTAAAGCAATAAAAAGTTGGCAAACGCAACTTCCCTTAAACAGAGAAATACAATATGTTCATTGTAGGAACGGGAGGCACCAATCATGTGGAATAATTAATAGTTTGGTCTCAGTCACAGATTACTAAACCTTATTGAATCTGCCTCTCTGTTAGGGTTTAAGAGAAATGAAGGAAGAAGCAAGCAGCTTCTGAACAAGCAAAGCCAACAGACAAGGGAGCAGCGTAGCCCGGCGGTGGCACAAAAACTCCACGCTCCCAGCACGTGGGGAGTGGCGCCTCACTCAGAGGCAGGTCAGGGCTCTCCTTCCTCCAAACCACTGGCAGTCGGTCTTCCTCTCTATCACCACCCACGGTGGCCAAGTGTAAACCTCTACAACTTACACTGTACGCTGTATTCCAGCCAGAAGGCGACTTAAATTCCCACAGTTGCCTGGAACACAAGAGGCTTAAAGGAACGAGGCCTAAAATCACCCCCTATTAATAAGGAAGCCTGAATTCTGTCCCTAAACCCCAATGCTCTAAGAATACCCTGAAGAATAAAAATAGAACTTCAAATTGTAAGAGCTGTGGTTCAAACCATGGATCCAAAACACAATCGTCTGGGGTTTGGTGGTGTGTTCTTATTGTTGTTGTTTCCAAACTCTGCATGTCCCAGACTTACCTGCTGAATCAGACCTTCAGCGGGTAGAGCTGGACACCTGTATTTTGGAAGAGGCTGGGGTCATTCTGAAGGATGCCCCTGGTTGGGAACTACTGCCTTAGAGCATCTCGAAGGAAAGATTCAACATTCTCACAGGAAAGCAGCTCCACTAAGTTGTCACTGGCTGCTCCTCTCCTCACCTGGCTAAGTGCCTAAAGCATGAAAGGTGAGCAAGGCAGCAAGGCAGACAAGCAGGCCCTGAGGTTAAGAGGACCTGGTTCAAATATCACGTCACACCGACACACAGCCCTTTCCACCCTGTTCTTCCGAACTGTACGGTCAACACCTCCCCATCCACACAAAAAAAGGCTGTGCGATCCCCTTGTTGGCCACCTATCGACCTTCTGCATTCATTCAGCAAATATTTAATAAGCACCAACCACATTTTAGACACATGAACGGATGCTGAGAATACAACAGAGGAGTAAACAGAGCCCTTCCCTCACAGGGCTAGTGATCTGGTTGGAGAGACAGACAATAAACAAGTAAACCAACTATTTAAAACAGTGTTGAGAGCTACTCTTGTGAAGCGATGAGAATAATAATGGGAGGGGACCACCTTCCCGGATGGAGTGGTCTTGGGGTGACTTCAGGTCTCTTGAAGGAGGAGAATGAAGGCAGGAGAGATGCTCTCCTACTGGCCTTGAAGAAGTCACAGCCAGCCTGTGAACTGAGGAGCTGAGGGTCTCACTCCCATGGCTAACCGTAAGGAACTGCACATTGCCAATCATCTGAACGGGCTTGGGAGGGGCCCCGGAGCCCCAGATGAGACCATAGCTCAGCTGACACCTTGAATGCAGCTTGTGAGACCCCGAGCAGACAACCCAGCCAAGCCGTGCCTGGACTCCTATCCCATGGAAACTGTGAGATAATAAATCTGTGGTAATTTGCTACACAGCAGAGAAAACCAAATCAGAGGGGAAGGAGACAGCCACATAAAGAACAAGTGGAAACAGTATGGAGGTTCCTTAAAAAACTAAAAATAGAATTACCATATGATCCAACAATCCCACTACCGGGCATATACCCTGAGAAAACCATAATTCAAAAAGAGTCATGTACCACAATGTTCATTGCAGCTCTATTTACAATAACCAGGACATGAAAGCTACCTAAGTGTCCATCGACAGATGAATGGATAAAGAAGATGTGGCACATATATACAATGGAATAGGGTGGTGGTGTGATGAAATGGGCAATTGGGATTGACATGTATACACTGATGTGTATAAAATCGATGACTAATAAGAATCTGCTGTATAAAAAAATAAATAAAATTAAATTAAAAAAAAAAAGTGGAAGGACCTCCCAGCAGCAAAAACCATGTGTAAAAGGAGAAAAAGGTCACGTGTTCTACAAATTACCAGAAGGCCACCGTAGCTAAAAAGAGTAGGTTCAGAGAGAGGATGAGGATGAGGCTACAGTGGTGGCCGACAGCCACATTATTTTGGCTGCTCTGCAGAGAGAAGATTACAAGAGGAAAAGGTTGGAATTGGGAAACCAGTTACTGGGCCCTTTTAGAAATGGTGGGAGCTCAGTGGAAGATGGCAGCAACAGAAATGTCCAGAAGAACATGGATATGAGATACTCGGCAGGACCTGCCAATAGCTTGGAACTGGGGGTTGAGGGAGTGCATCTGAGTGGACTAGGATGCCATCAACCAAAAGAAAGACACCTCTGGGAACAAATCCAAGAACTTCATTTTAGACATGTTACATTTAAGAAGCAGTGGAGGGCTTCCCTGGTGGCGCAGTGGTTGAGAATCCGCCTGCCGATGCAGGGGACACGGGTTCGTGCCCCGGTCCGGGAAGATCCCACGTGCCGCGGAGCGGCTGGGCCCGTGAGCCATGGACGCTGAGCCTGCGCGTCCGGAGCCTGTGCTCCGCAACGGGAGAGGCCACAACAGTGAGAGGCCCGCGTACCGCAAAAAAAAAACAACAAAAAAAAGGAGCAGTGGAGATGTCAAGTACAAAGCTGGCTATCTCGTCTGGAGCTCAGAAGGGTGGCTTAGACTGGAGAAAGAAACATGGGCGTTATATCCACACATAGCCCAGCCACTACTCGCCTTTAACAAGCTCTCTCTGTCCAATTCCTGGAGCGCCAGAACTGTGAGGAATAAATTTCTGTTGTTTATAAGCCACCCAGTCTATGTTGTTTGCCCAAAAGGGGATACAAAAGGCTACAAAACCCATACAATTTAAAGTGAAAAAATAAACAGGTGTTTTCCTGTCTTAAAATCTCAAATAAATCTACTTTACATTTTTTGCACTATTATAAAAGCATTTTAACACTTAAATTTCTGATGTGCTCAGCGGAAGAGGAATAGGTGTTACAATTCATTTTTGTTTTCATTAAAATGACTTTAATGTGAACAATCCTTCTTTTTATAGGCAGACCTCAGAGATACTGTGTGTTCAGTTCCAGATCACAGCAATAAAGCGAATCACGTGAATTTTTTGGTTTCCTAGCGCATACAAAAGTTATGTTTACACTACACTGTGGTCTATTAAGTGTGCAATAGCGTTATGTCTTAAAAAAAACAATGTATATATCTTAATTTAAAATACTTTATTGCAGGCTTCCCTGGAGGCGCAGTGGTTAAGAATCCACCTGCCAATGCAGGGGCCACGGGTTCGAGCCCTGGTCTGGGAAGATCCCACATGTCGCGGAGCAACTAAGCCCATGCACGACAACTACTGAGCCTGCGCTCTAGAGCCCGCGAGCCACAACTACTGAGCCCGTGTGCCACAACTACTGAAGCCCACGTGCCTAGAGCCGGTGCTCAACAAGAGAAGCCACCGCAATGAGGAGCCTGCACACCGCAACTAAGAGTAGCCCCCGCTCACCGCGACCAGAGAAAAGCCCACGCGCAGCAACAAAGATCCAACACAGCCAAAAATAAAATAAATAAAAATTAAAAGAAAAATACATTATTGCTAAAAAAAAGCATCATCTGACAATGCAGGGTTGCCACAAACCTTCAATTTGTAAAAAACACAATTATCTGCAAAGTTCAATAAAATAAGGTATGCCTGTATTCAAAACTTATTTAGACTGCCACTCTGTAATGTTTAAAAATTAGAAACATGTATTCAACAATGGAGAAATGATTAAATAACTGATGATACAGCCAGAAGATCATCATGGAGCCATTAAAAAAATCATGATTTCGAAGAATATTTTAAAACATAGGAAACTGTTTATGATATATTAAATGAAAAATGTATAAAGTTATAGATATAAAGCAAAATTCAAAATTTGTGAGACATATGCATGGGTTTCTATACTTACAGAAACGCAACATTTACAGCATAGAAAAAAGACTGAAATAAATTATAACAAAGCAGTAACACTGGTTATCTATGGTATTGGAATTATGAGTAATTTTAATTTTTGTTATATATTTCTCCACAAATGTCTTAAGTGGATAAATATTACCTTTATTATAGAGAAAAGCAAATATTCTTTTTAGAAAGACCCACTTTTTATAGGTCGTTGATTTCTTAATCTTACCCGGCTCTTCTCTTTCTTGTGTTCTTGATGAAGAGCCTGAACTCGAGCTGTCCACTTGCTTTCCTACAAAATTAGTAAAACAAGAGTAATTTAGTGTAACTGTAACAATGACATCTACTCAAAATGGAAGCTTCCTTTTAGTGTGGACCTATGAAACACAACTATCTATTTGGTAAAATTTTAGCAGGCATTTAAAAAAATAAATAAATACAGTCAAAAATGTTTAAACACACTTGCATTTGGTTTTAATCTTATACTCTGAGGCAAGGTTCAGCAAACATTTTCTGTTAAGAGGCTAATAGAAAATATATTAGACTCTGGGGGCCAGATGACTCAGTCACTACTACTAGAAGTAGGAGAACAGCCATAAGTAATATGTAAATGAACAGTCATAGATGGTACATAATAGTACGGCTGTGTTCCAATAAAACTTAATTTAAAAAAACAGGTGCTAGCTTGTTAACCTCAGAAGCTAAAAGGAAACACCAAGGTTTCTGGGTCCAAAGGTTCTGAACTGATAGAGCTCACAGGAAGGAGACAAAAGAAATTTAGGTGGGACCTGAGGATTTCATAACTGGGTCCTTCAACTAGTGAGACAGCAGCCTGCTGGGAGCAAATGCCAACAGTTCAGTTCAGGACCCAATTCCTGGTCCCCTACCTCATACCAGGCACCTCACTGGGCAGCCGCTGGCAGGCTGGGAGAGAACTAAGAGACAGGCCCTGCTTGCCCTGCCCGGAAAAACAGTGGACATACAATGGAGGGTTCCCACATAATGTACACGTGATCACATCCAGCTTGGAGGACTGTGGCAGTGCAATAACCCTGAACTCCAGGAGAACTCTCCAGAAGAGATGCCATCCCAGCTGAATAAGTGTCAGGGCCTGAAAACTGGGAGGTGCATGACAAAGAAAGCTGCAAAAGCAAAAGCAGAACTCAGAGTGCCTCGTCCCGGGAACCAGGGGGCTCTTTGGGGCTACTGGAGCGTCAAGGTAAAGGCAAGAATGGTGGGAGATGGCAGGACCAGATGCCCAGGGACTCTGAATGCTGGTTAAGGGTCCTAGACTTTGTTCTGTGAAAGATGGGGAGCCATTGAAGGATTTTAGACAGGATGGTGACATGATCACCTGGCTATAACACGAAAGGTAGATTGCGGGGAGAGAGGCAAGACAAGAAGCAGTGGCAGTAGTCCATGTTCAAAAACACATTTACCTTTAAAAATGACATAATATTGTTTTTTAAAAAAATCCTGAATTCATAAGCTTTAATCTCTATGTTTCCCGGCTTAAAAAAAAAAATCAGCGTGACCAAAATAGCCAGGACGAAGGCTGTACTGATTACTGAGGTTCACTTCCAAATGACTGTAATTTATCTGATAAATGTAAAAGACCATCAGTTTGCCAATGCAGCCATATATTAAAGCTCTAAAATAAGTCAGGGCTTCAATATGCCTTTCTATGCCTTTTGAAAGTGGGTCTACATCCGAAATACGAAAAATAACTACTAAGGTAATATGAACCAATTCAAATAGATATTATTCAAGGAAAAATTAAACAACTTTGCCAACTGTTCTGTATCCACATCTATTAGTCAATCAGTAAGTATCTAATGAACACCTATTATGAATTATACATGTGTTAGGAGATAAGGAAAAAAGAATTAGTCACCTTCATCGTCACTGAAAGAGGCACTTTTTTGTAGATGGTGCTTACTGTAAAATACCTCACCAAGAAAGATCAGGCCTCTACTGCAGTAATCACCCACTTTTACATACCTGACTATCAAGAAGTTGCATCACATTTTGGAAATCCTGGGGATGCTGAGGACGTTCTTCTTTAAACTCATGTGCATCTTTTAATGTGCCTATGTTAGACTTGATCTGCATATTGGACTTCTGGATTTCTGACAATTGCTATAAAATAAAATTCAAAATCACTGGTACAGATGTTCCTACTTTTATACGGCTGACACAGAGAACAAAACTGGGGAGCACCTGACTATCCTCCTGGACGTTCATCGTGCTTCTCCTGCTTCTTGTCCCCACTGGTTTGCCCGTTTCATTACTTCCAACAAAAGAACGTGCACTGGGTGAGAAAGGGAAAGGAAAACCTAAACTTTCTAATCTTAGATAATCGATCTTTAAAACTTTAATGGGCAGGCAACAGTGCCAGAAACAGAGGCACTGGGTTCAGCTGATTCTCAGGATGATTTAGTGAGGAGGCCAGCATCATCCAGGGACCACTAGGGACGTAAGGTTTTAATTTTACCCTTTGCTTGTAGGTTATTCCCAAAGTTACTGGCAGTAAATACCCTCAGAAGGTAATATGTTAACTTCAAAAACAAAAGGATGCGGGAGCAGTGTCCCCTACCGCTTAAGTCTGGGCTGCACAAGGTGACTTCCTTCTAAAGAGTATGGAATGGGGGGCAGTGGGGTGGGGAGAAACCTGACAAATCCTACCTCAGCCAGGTGATCAAGGTCAACATCAACAGTCATAAGCCATGTAGATGGTATGTACCCTCGAAACGACGTGATGAGAATTGTACTTTATCTCTGAGGACTTCTTCCCCCAAACCCATAAACCCTGTCTAACCATGAGAAGAAGATCAGAGGGGTATCCTACAATATACCTGAAAAGTACACCTTAAAACTGTCAAGGTCATCAAAAACAAGTCAGAGCCTAGAGAAACAAGACAACTAAATGTACTTAGGTATCCTGGATAGGACCCTGGAGCAGAAAAGGTACGTTAGGTAAAAGCAAAAGAAATCTGAATGAAGTATGGACTTTAGTTAATACTAATGTACCAGTATTGGCTCATTAACTGTAACAAATGTATGATACTAATTTAAGACGATAGTAATGTGGAAAACTGTGTACAGGGTAGGAGAGGGGTATTTATATGGAACTCTCTGTACTATTTGCTCAGTAAACCTCAAACTATTCTAAAAAATAAGGTCTATTATTAATAATAATTTTTAAAACCCTCTATAGCCAAAATGGGCAAACAACCCAAATGTCCATCGAATAATGGATCAATAAAATATGGTGTATCTATACAATGAAATATCATTTGGCAATTAAAAAAAAGTACTGATACATACTACAACATGGATGAATATTGAAAACATTATACTAAGTGAAAAGAAGCCACTCACAAAAGATCACATTTTATATGATTCAATTTATATGAAATGTCCAGAACAGGCAGATGCACAGAGACAGAAAGTAGAGCTGTGGTTGCCAGGGGTGGGAGGGAGTGCCAATGGTACAAGCCTTCTTCTCTGGGTGATGAAATGTTCTAAAATGACTCTGATGATGGTTACATAACTGTGAACACAGTAAAAGCGACTGAACTGTACAGTTTAAGTGGGTGAATTGTATGATATGTAAACATCTCAAAAAAGCCGTTTTAAAAAAATATATGGGGCTTCCCTAGTGGCGCAGTGGTTAAGAATCCGCCTGCCAATGCAGGGGACACGGGTTCGAGCCCTGGTCCGGGAAGATCCCACATGCCACAGAGCAACTAAGCCCGTGCGCCACAACTACTGAGCCTGCGC
>NC_041226.1:67144185-67222298 GCF_002837175.3 Physeter macrocephalus
CGTGCTCCGCAACAAGAGAAGCCACCGCAATGAGAAGCCCATGCACCACAACAAAGAGTAGCCCCTGCTCGCTGCAACTAGAGATAAATAAATAAATAAATAAATAAATAAATAAATGTATTTATTAAAAAAAAATATATATATATATATGAATGGTAAAAAAAGTCCTAGGTGTGGAAAAGTCCAATTCCACAATGATCCTGGGGCCAGGAATAACCATGGAGGGAATCTCAGGCAAAAGAGCCATACTGGCAGCTTTATCACAAGGAAAAAAAAATGAGTGTGGCCTTGATGGAGAAGACATAAAAAGCCAGTCTTAAATTGGTTACTATCAGAATCCAGTACTGTGGGTAATACGACATCCCACTTTGAGAAGATGCCAAGGGTCTGAGTTCAGGAGAAGCCCCTGGAGTAGGGGTGGTAAAAGAATTACTACTGCCCACAGGTTCTGATGCTTAGAACCAAGCGAGGTGATAGGCGATAGCTGAACCAACAGGGAGTTGACTGAAGAAAGCCCTATAGAAAAGACACAATGAGCTATCCCAAGTTAATTTCCCCTCAACTTTTTATTTGCAAATTACAACCTATGAAAAAGTTGAAAGAACAGTATAATGAACACCCATTTCCCCTTCACCAGTTGTTAACCTCGTGCCACATTTGCTTTGTAAAGATATGACAGCGGCTGGCAAACTTTTTCTGTAAAGAGCCAGATAGTATTTGATTTTGGGAGACACGTAAGATCTTGGTCATAACCACTCAACTCCATGGCTCCAGCACAAAAGCTCCATAGACAAAGTGTGGAGGAAGAGTATGGCTGTGTTCCAAAAAACCTTCACTTGTGGACACTGAAAGTTAAACTTCGTATAATTTTCATGTGTCGTGAAATATTTCTTCTTTTGACTTTTTTCAACCACTTAAAAGTGTAAAAAGCTTTCTTAGCTTGAGAGCCATACAAAATCAGGTGGTTTGTCAGGTCTGGGTCACAGGTCATAGTATGCCCATACCTGTGAGAGGGTTCGGGCCGTTTTAGAGAAGGATCTTAGCAGTATTCCAAAACTATCCCTCTATTTTAGTTTATAAACATGTTGGCCCCTAGAGGGAGCTCCAGACTCTTCCCTTGCCTCCTTTGCTTCTCCGTGACCACGGCTGCTCCCACCGGGAAGTGGAGGTTGCATTTAGCGACATCCAGCTCACTCAAATCCCTGTCCTCCTCACCAGCTAGGCCTGGGGTGAGGAAGGGGCCTGGCAAAGGCTCTCCCTGTCTTTCTGGGTCAGCTTCCTTTTCCCACATTGGCAATCTCTGTCAGTCTTTCTGGAAAGTTCCTTTGGAACTTTGGAAAGCTCTAAAACTCAGGGAGGGAGTTATTGTTTTGGGCTATCTAAACCTAACCAGCTAAGAAAGAGGGACCTTCTCCTCTGATCCAACTAAAATGTACCAAGTGTTCTGCACTGGGGTTTGGGGTCAAAGCTCCCACTCTCAAGGAAACGACTTTTCTGACTTGCTCTCTCTTCCGTATGCCCCAAGCTCCCAAGACTCTCAGGAAGGAGGGGTGTCTGGGCCATGGCACAACAAAGGAACTTCTGGATCCGCGGGCCACCTTGCCACTCTAATACCACCTCTCAAGGCCACAACTCTAACAATGCTATGAAGACTCCGAGGTTTAATACTTACATATTCTCAACGTTTTTTGTGGGTATTTTTGGGTGGCGCCACGTGGCTTGTGGGATCTTAGTTCCCCAACCAGCGATCAAACCTGTGCCCCCAGCAGTGGAAGCTCAGAGTCCTAACCACTGGACCACCAGGGAACTCCCAATACTTACATATTCTAATGCTGAATTCTTAGAAGTTAGTTCTTTAAACTCCTTCATAAACATTTCCTTGACTTTTTCCATTTCATCAACTAGTTTCTCCTTCTCTTCTTCTTTCCATCTATCAAATAACTTCAGAAATTCTTCCTCTTTTGTTTTCTGCATTTCATATTCCTGAAATTGATTTAATACATGGCTTTAAAAGCTCTGGTATGAAGCAAGAAATTGACAAACCTTTAGCTAGACTAACAAAGAAAAGAGGACTAAATAAATAAAATTATAAATGAAAGAGGAGACATTACAACTGATACTACAGAATTACAAGGGATCATGATAGCCTACTACGAACAATTACATGCCAACAAATTGGACAATCTAGAAGAAATAAATTCCTAGAGACATACAACCTACCAAGATTGAATCATGAAGAAAGAGAAAATCTGAACAGATGAATAACGAGTAAGGAGATTGAATCAGTAATCAAAAAACTCCCAAAAAAGAAAAGCTCAGGACCAGATGGTTTCACTAGTGAATTCTACCCAACATTTAAAAGGAATTAACCCCGGGCTTCCCTGGTGGCGCAGTGGTTGAGAATCCGCCTGCCGATGCAGGGGACACGGGTTCGTGCCCTGGTCCGGGAAGATCCCACGTGCCGCGGAGCGGCTGGGCCTGTGAGCCATGGCCACTGAGCCTGTGCGTCCGGAGCCTGTGCTCCGCATTGGGAGAGACCATGACAGTGAGAGGCCCGCGTACCACAAAAAAAAAATTAATAATAAAATAAAATAAAATAAAAGGAATTAGCCCCGGGCTTCCCTGGTGGCGCAGTGGTTGAGAGTCTGCCTGCCGATGCAGGGGCATGGGTTCGTGCCCCGGAGCGGCTAGGCCCGTGAGCCATGGCCGCTGAGCCTGCGCGTCCGGAGCCTGTGCTCCGCAATGGGAGAGGCCACAGCAGTGAGAGGCCCGTGTACCGCAAAAAAAAAAAAAAAAAAAAAAGGAATTAACCCCAATCCTTCCCAACATATAACTGTTTCTGAATTTAGCATACCTTAGAGAATCTGACTGCATGGGCATGCTGTGCAGCCTCTAGCTGAGACCTGGTGAGCTGCAGCTGCTCCTTCAACATGTCGATCTCATTCTGGAGCTTGTCAGTCTGTGCCCTTGTCTTATACTCTGCTGCAACAGAAATACCTCGTTAAAATACCATCTCTTAGAAAACCTATCTGAAAACTTTTGGGGTACATCCTATTGATAAGACAAAGACAAAGGAAACTGTTTTTACTTGGGATATTACTTTTTTCATGCCGCACGAGCCAACTTTTACTCTCTACTCTTCAATATTTATTTTCAGTCCTTCATATTATTGAGCGCTGAATTATTCTTAGCAGATCCTTTCAGCCACTAGATTGAGGTTGGATTATCCTACATAGATAGGGTGAGAGCCCATTCAGGGAGCAAAAATGGTACAAAGAATAATCCTGGGCTCTTCCTCAAGATACCTGTCTCAGTCAGAGAAGGGAAGCGATAGGTACCACAGTATTGAAATCTCTATGGTCACCATCCTTCTGGCTCCCACCGAACTCTCCTGAGAACCTCATCTGTGCTAAGATAAGCAGAGGCTGGCATTCAAAATGCAAACTTGGGCCATAACCCATCCATGGGGCAAAAACGAACTACTGAAAAGTTGTTAAAGGGAGCAAAAAGTGAAGGGAAGAATACTTATGTACATGTACTTACATGCAGATGTACACATGACTGAATGGATATACATGTGTCTGTGAGTGTAGACATGAAAGGTATGGAAACCAAGGTAGAAAGTCAGAATCTCAAAGATGACCTGAAGAAATAATACTCATTTCAGAGTCTGAAATACTCTCTGAAACGAGTATGAGATAGAATAAGATACTGAAACAGAAGAGAAAGAAGGTCAGTTTCACACTGAAGAATGGTAGGTTAATTAAAATACTTAATCTTCCCAATGTCTCCAATACATTGCTAAATTGTAGCAGCGGTCCACGGCTTATAAGTGGAATTTTATGCTGTTCATATTGTTTATGCAAAGTTTAGCTATTTCCTAAATAAATCTATTTATCTGAAATACGCAGGAATGGAAACAAACTGGCCCCAAAGGGAGGGGAAAGCAGGCACTGAGTAACAAGCTAGAAGTACACACGTCTAGATACCGAGAACATTTAAGATTGTAATGAGAAGTTCTGTGGGTTACTGTGGCAATCAGCAGAATGCTTTGATCTGCTCATGGAGAAACAGACCTTGCATTCTTTGCTCCTGAGAACATTTAAATTAGTAGGAAACCTGGTTCCATGGTAAGCCTCCCATCTCCTGCTTCTTCAATTTCCCCCTCTATACACTGGTTAATTCACATCGGCACCCAAACACATCTTAGTATCTCCCACCTCAAACAAGACAAAAATTTTCCCTTGGTCTCATATTTCCCTCCTGGCACTGCCACCTGTCCCAGCTTTCCTTCCCAGCAAACGTTACTGAAATAAATATCTGTAATGGACATGACCACTCCCTTGCCTGATTCCCAGCTCACTCCAATCCAGCTTTCATCCCCCATAATTCACTGAATTATGTCACGTGTCAAGGTCACCAACAGTCACTGTGACAATAATGGTCAATTCTAGGTCTTCCTCTTACTCTGTGCCTCAAGATCATTCGGTGTAACTGTCTCCTTCTTGAAACACTCATGCCCCTTGGTTTCCATGGCAACACACTTCCCAGCTTCTGTGCTGCCTCCATCACTCTGATTTCTCACTCTCTTCAGCTTCTCCTCCTGAGCTCCTAGTGTGGGGCTGGCCCTAGCCATCTTCTCTTCTCTAAGTGATCGCATCCAGCCCAGTTCTGCTAACGACTTCCACGTTTTATCTCCAGCCTGGGCCTTCACCTTGACCTCCAGACCTCCAGCATCTCCACTTGCGTGGCAACTGTACGTGTGACTTAATTGTACCCGCGGCCAACACAAATTCTCCATTCTCCTTCCTCCCTCAGTCTGCTCCCCTCCTGGTCTGTCTCTCAGTAAACATGACAGCCATTCACCCAAATGTACAGGACAAAAGCCCAGGATCATCTTTGCTTCATCTCTTGCTCTCACGCTGAGTCACATCTCTGTGGCCTCTGCGTCCAGAATAAATCTTCTCCATCTCCACTTCTCCCACCTTCCCTGGCACCGTCCTGGTTCAGCTGCCACCTTCTCTCACCTGGGCTATCATGCAGCCTCCTCACCTTCCCAGCTGCTTCCACCTCTGCCCCTACAGTCTGTTCCTCAACTGCAGCTAGAGGGGTCATTTTAAGGTACGAGTCAGATCACGTCCCCGCAACTTAAAAGCCTCCAGTGGCTTCCCATTGCGCTTATTAAATCACTCATATGCCCACCCAGGGCGTTCAAGGCCCTGTGTGACCTAGTCCCTTCCTAACCCACCACTGCCTTGCTCACCCCGCCCCACCAACCTTCTATCTGTTCCCCAAACACGCCGTGTCCTGCCTCTTCCTCACACACCCTCACAGCGCGAGTTCCCCTTGCCTGGGACATACATTTCCCAGATCTCCCGCAGGCTGGGACCCCAGCATCATTCTGGTTTCTGATCAAATAGCGTCTCCTTAATGAGGAGTCACTAGGAGTCACTCTCCATCCCATTCTCCTACTTTATGTTCTTCATGGCACTTGCCACCATTTGAAAAGAATTACTCATTCATTTGTTTAAACGTGAATCCTCCATCCCTCCCATTAGGGTGTAAGAGAGCCAGACAGGGTCTGTCTTGCTTATGGCTGTATCCCCGACCCCTAAGGCAGTGCATGGCTCATAGTAGGGGATCAATACTAACTAAATGAGTGAACAAGGACTATGACGCTTTCTTTTAAAAGGATCGAGAGATGCTTTGGACCATGTCTCACTGCAAAAAGAAAAAGGTACCAGAAAGAAAACAGATCTTTCAAGTAGCGCTCACGACTTACCAAGACGAGAATCTTCAGGGTGGCGGCGCTGAATGTGACTTTGTAGAAAAGCTTGGTTCATAAAGGCCTTGTCACAAAAACGGCACTGAAAAGGAGAGAGCAACAAATCCAAGGGTCTGTAACAAGTGCCCTTCCACCTAATTTGAGTTAAAATTTGGGTACCTGAAGCACTATCTCTTGGGGGCTTTCCCCCAAAAGTTACCACCCTGGCAAGTGATACTGAAAGGATAACTAAAAAGACACACAAGACCAGGGCGTTCTTCCCCAACGGAACACAGGACAGTGAAAGCCATCTCTTGACAGTTAAAGTAGCCCATCTTGGTGGTTTCTGGAACCCCTGATGCTGCCCCTGTTAAGACTGGTGGTCCACAGCCCGCCAGCATCAACTTGTTCATGACACTCCAGTCATGCCAGCCTCTTCCTGTCCCTCAAGCAAGCCAGCTTCAGACCCTTTGCAATGGCTGGTCCCCTGCCCGAATCTTCCCCAGACCTTCCCATGACTGGCTCCTTCTCGGCACTCAGGATGTTATTTACGGAGCATCTTCCACGCTGGGGCTGAGCTGAGCGTCCTCAGCAGATCTTCCCGGATGAGCCTCCTGACAGGCACTGTCCCATCACACCGTCTTGTTTTCATCACCGTACATCTCAGCAGTTAATACGTTCAGGTTTACTTACTTCACTTGCTTATTGTCTCCTGCCTAATCCCTCTAGGTTCTAGAATGTCAGCTTCCTGAGAGCATGAACTCTTTTCTCTCTTATTCATAGCTTTATCCCCAGAGACCAGCATTAAAAAAAATCATTGAGCACATGCTTAGAAATATTTGGCCTCCTAAAATGAACTTACTGGGAAAAAAAAAAAAAAAATCAATCCTACCAATATCTCTATTCTCTACTTTAACACAATTTTTAAGCAAAAAATGCAACTTGTTTCATCTATATCCTCCCCCCTGGATTACTCTGAAGTAAATCCTGGATACTGCATATTTCATTTGTCAATATTTCAGAATCTATCTCCAAAAGGACTTTCTTTTAACACAATCATGATATTATTATCCCACCTTTTAAAACGTGAAAATTAACTTCTTAATTATCGACAAATATCCAACCATTTATTTTTTCCCCAATATTTCACACATTGTCTTAGAAAACATTTTTGCAGTTTGTTGTGAGTCAGGATCCAAATAAAGTCATATCCTGCAACTGGTTGTTTTGTCTCTTCTCTTAATTCTGTTTTTGTCTATAGGCTGAGCCTCCAAGCTCCTTTTCCTTATAATTCTTTTGCTGAAGAAACTGAACATTTGTCCTGCAGAGTTACTCTCAGTCTGGATTCTGCTGTTTCATCTCTATTGTGCTATTTACACGTTCTCCTATTCAGCTTTTGCCTTACTCTTAATCAGTATAATTGCATCAGAAAACTTTAGGTTCTAATTTCCCAGAAAATTAACATTATGGCATATTTCTCAGCATTACATTTCAGAGGATCTTTATAGCATCTTTTACGACTTCTCTGCTCGTGAGGACTGTTCTGGTTTCCTCACAACAGTTTAGGGACTGCCCACACTGGCTCGGGTGTAAGTGTGGCTCTTGGGCTACACACAGCCCTGGAGAAAGGAAAGGAAGAGGAAACATGGAAGTGTAACTTTTAATTTCTCAAAATAGAAAATATGTATTTTAACTATTGCAATAATACAGGAGACTCATGAGCTCAGGGTAAGAAGGGGCTCATACTCCAAAAAGACTGACATTTTGACTACATCAACATGAAAAACCTCTATGACAAAAATACCAAAATAAAGTTAATAGACTTCTGGTTTCTGGATCTGCATGTAGGGAGCTTGAAAATCACCACTCCATCCTAACAACAAGGAAAAAGCTGAACAGACTGAAAAATCCACAACTCTTATTGGATCTGTAAGAGAGGGGAGGATACAGGGCAACCACTGCCCCGAGTGTGCTTTTCAAAAGTGCACTTTAAATCCTTGCTAATGTAATAAGGCAAGAAAAAAATTAAAAGATATACAGACTGGAAAGGAAGACACAGAACTGTCTTTGCTTGCAGATGACATGATCGTCTATGTAAAAAATCCAAAAGAATTGCCAAAAAACTCCTAGAACTAATAACCAGGTATAGCAAAGTTGCAGGATACGAGGTTAATATACAAAAGTCAACTGCTTTCCTATATACCAGTAATGAACAAGTGGAATCTGAAATTAAAAATGTAATAACATTTACATTAGCACCCCCCAAAATGAAATAATTAGGTCTGTTGATAATGGGGGAAGCTATGCATGTGTAGGGGCAGGAGATATATGGAAACTTTTTGTACCTTCCCCTCAATGAAACTAAAACTGCTCTAAAAGAAAAAACTTAACTTCACACAAAAACCTGCAAGTGAATGTTTATAGCAGCATTATTCATAATAGCCAGATACGGGTTCCAGGCAAGATATCCTACAAAAGTAAAAGGTTAACAGACTCTAATTCATGTACACCATGGAATACTAGTCAGTTTTTTAAAAATGAATGGATTAGTGATACCTGAAACAACTGGTCTAATAGGCCCCAAAGCCAAAACTATCTGATCTACCATCACTGGGATTAAAACATACTTTATAATAGATCTTACAGTAATTAGAAACTTAATAAAAGTCAGATCATTCTTTACAATGAAAAACAGCAGGAGGTTCAGGAATCCTACTTATTGCACAAAGATTCTGCCTTAGAAATAATAAAGTTCCCTTTCAGGGTAAGAAGGTGGGAAGGAATTCTACATCACCTAGAATGAAATTTCTCCATTAATAAGATAATTATAAAACTTTAAAAAATGCTGTAAAAACTTTATCCTATAATCCTTTGCATTTTCTTAAAAAAAGTTTTTAAATATATGATAAATGTTTGATATACAGATGAATGATATAAACTTCTATTTCAAAGGAGTTCCCTTAAAGAATCTTTAGGACAGAAAGTGACATAATGAATTAAGAAAAATTAGGTACTATGAACTTTTCATAGAAAGGAATCTGATACTCTTTCCATGACAACCCCAGGGATATAATATGTCAAATTATGTTCAGTGTACTTGGTTTCAGAATGTTGACTATATGTAGGTTGTATGCTATGTAGACCATGTCTTAATACCACTTCTATCCAAAATCATTAAAAATTTAAAAATACTTAGTGTAATGGAATTAACACAAGAACTCAGGATTCCTTTACCTAAATGAGTAGGATGGAGGTTTTTGATTCCTCCAGATGTTTTTTAAGACCTCTCAAAGACAACGACGGAGAATAGGAGATAAAGATTTTTCACTACGCCCACTGAGAGCTAGGCCCTGTTACATCAGTATCTTTTTAAATTTCCATGGCAACCACTTTATCCATGAAGAAATCAAAGCTCAGGAAAGTTAAGTTGCAGCCTTATTGGTTGCACAGTTTGACCCACGTCTCTCTGACAGCAAAATGCATGCTTTTTCTACTCCCCAACACTCATCTCCAACTCCAAGGGGCTCAATAATTGGAACAAGGGACAGAAATTCACTGACAGATTCCAAAATCTATCTGTGTTGCTGAAGGGTGGGGAGGAATCTGAGTCTTCCAGCCGTGAAAATGAAAGGTCTTCTTAGAGTCTAAGTCCTATAATCCAATGGAATTTTTTAATTTTTAAAGTTTTAAAAATAATTTGATAGCCAGATCACCGGTACACACTGGCCTTTACACATGGCCATCAAACTTCCCCGGCTGTTGGAGGTTTCTATTTAAATAAAAATTCACAGACGAAAGTCAAATAACTATTTAAACAAAATCAATTGACTTCCCATAAATTTTACTATAGGCCAAATATCCCTAGCTTACGAATCTGTAACAAAGATTATAACACCGTGGAATCCCTGCTAGCTTACATGCCAACTATTCTTAGCAGCAGTCTTTGACTACCCCTCCCTGAAACACTGATTCTCCTAGTATCTCAGCACTGTGATCTCTGGCCTTCTGGTCTGAGGATTCATAAAGAGATAGGTCACAGGTAGCCACAGCTCACTACAGGGAAGCCGCTGCAGAAATCAACATCCGCTTGTTGGATGCTATTTACTGAGCTTTCCTCGTGCTATACATGCATTATCTCACGGGATTCTCAGAGCAACCCTACTACTCATGTTCTCATTTTCCAGATGAGGAAACTGAGGTTTAGAAGTTAAAAGACTTGCACAGAGGAATAGGTGGAATTCAAACCCAGGTAGTCTAACTCCGGAGTTGTCACCCTAAAGGCTCTCACTGCTCAAGAACTCCATAAAGAGACAATGGCAAGTCACTTAATAGAGGGCAGAGTATACGTGTACTACACTAAGTAGGAAAAGGTGGTGTGGTCATCCCTACCTCTTCTTGGCCACACCTGGGCACACCATACAGCTACCACCGCCATTCAGAGAGTCTGAGTGGCCAAGAGTTGGCAGGTGTCACTCATTTGATAAAAGTCAGCCATTACTTTTTTATCCTCATATTATCATTCACATTTGAAAATCTTTACTTATGAACAGCTATTTTTATGATAACCAAAAGAACGAAAAAAAAGTTTATAAACATAAAAGTTTTATGTTACAGGCTTTAATGTTTCACTGAATAATACCAAAGCCAGATAAACTTTTTTTAATGTTTTAAACAGAACCTATTCTATCCATTTTACGATAAATACATTTAAAGAGCCATCTCAGCACTATTTATAAATATTTAGTTTTTAAATAGCATTTATGAAACAAATAGGCAATTAGCGACATCAGGTGTCATTGGATGACTCTACCTAAAGGTTGTATACCCAAGGCTAAACATTAAGACTTTCTAACAGCATTCTTTCCCAACTGTTCACCTAGTTTAAGTACACTTCTCTCAAGGCTCCTGTTGGGTCAGTCCTAAGCACTATTAACCTCACTGTTTTCTGAGCCCTACACCCACTTCTCCACACTCACTCCTGCTTTGGCTCCACCATTACCTAAATCCACTGAGGCCTTTTAAGTCCTATTTAGCCAAAATGACTGGAATGTAGGGGTGTGAAATCAATCTTGTCAGTCTATTGCTTACTTTGATATCTTCATCAAACATTCTTTGCTTCTTCCACCTAACCAATAAAAAAGATAAATATGCTGATTTCTGTTACACACAAAAATTACAATATTTATCTTGGGTTCAATGTCTAACCCCTAACAGTTGGGAGATTAAGAACAAAAAGGCAAAATTTTAAAATTTTTTAAGTAGTATTGTTATATCAGCAAGTATTCTCCTGCTTAGGAAATATACACATTGAAATACTTAAGGGTCTGCAACTCACTGCCAAATGGTTCAAAAGTAATAGTATGATATAGAGACAGAGAAAATAAAGCCAACGTGGCAAATGTTAATAATTGGTGTAAGGAAATTTTTGCACTGATCTTGTCATCTTTCTGTAAATTTTAAAATATTTCAAAATTTTAAAATGAGGAAAAAAATCCACAAATTTAAGCATTCCATATCATTTGGGGCCCGAGCTCAACAGCAATTTGTACCTGGTTTATTTTTCATTACACCGATTAGGAGGCAGAAACAGTTTCTTAAACAACCAGCTTTTAGATAATTCAATAAAGCACTGCATTAACCCTATGTTAGTCTACACAAGGTAATGAACCACGTTATCTGTTGGTTAAAATTACTCTTTTGCTTAAATATATGCTGTTTCTTCTAATTTAGAGTACAAATCAAAAAAAAAAAAAAAGGGCAGTGCTATAGGAAAGGACTCTCAATATCCCAGCCGGTAGGAAGTGAGGGTTTTATGGGGTAATCACAAGGCAGCTTCCCACCTGGTAATAGCTGGCTTTGGCCTCAATCATTAGCTGCTGGGTGGAGATCAACTTTTTCCTGCGTTTACACTCTTCCTTGAGGAACTTGATCTCGCCGGCCTGCTTGGTGAGGAGCCTCTTGCTCTGCTCGCACTCGGCCAGGCTCAGGCGCAGCCGCTCCTCCAGGTTGTGCAGCTGCGAGGTGAGGAACTCCTGCGAGTGCAGCAGGTACTCGATGGTGAGCTGCGCCAGGCGGATGAGCTTTAGCAGCACAGGGTCCACCCCCGACTGGCAGTGCGGGCACTTCTCGTCCTCCAGCTTGCAGAAGGTGATGTTCATGATGTTCTCCTGCAGCGTGAGCACGTCCACGGCGCCTGCCACCTTGTCCACGTCGATGGCGCTCAGCCGCCGCCAGTCCACGCTCTCCAGCCGCGGGCGGAACTGGAAGAAGGGCAGGGGGCCCGAAGCCGCGCTGGGGGGGCCGCAGGCCATGGCGGCCCCGCCCGCCGCGGCGGCTGCGGAGGCGGGTCTCTCCAGGCTGTTGGCGAGCGGGTAGTAGACGTGCTTCTGAAAGGGCTGCGGGAAGGAGAGAGAATGGGGGAGGCGGAGGGGGCTGGGAGTTCTGTGGAGTCCCCGCCGCCCCAGCCCGGCATCGGCAGGCGGGCATCTCCGGCTTGCCGCCTCTTACCATGCTTGGAAGCAAATCCGCCGCCTCTGCCGGCATCGGAGGAGGGGGCAGTCCCGTCTACCCGGCCCGGGCCGCCGCCGCCCCACCCCTCGGAGCCGGGAGAAGGCCGGGTCCCGGGCGGCGGCGGCCTAAGGCCTGGGCGTCTAGGCCGTTGTTATGGCAGCGCCCCGGGCGTGGACCTGGAGCAAAGTGCGAGCCGGCCAGCGCGCGGTCAGCGTGCGCCCAGGGCCCTGCGGGACCAAAGAAGAGCTCGTCGTGGGCCAGCCGAGGACACACCGGTCCACCTCGAGAGGGCACACTTCCTGAGCGCCGGCTCGCGGGGCACCACCTTGCAAGTCTCTAAGGCGTGGGGAGCCACATGCTAGCTGCCAGCCTCTGATCCTCGCCTTAGGTTTCTGAGATTAGAAAGATCCATTCATCCTCCTCTTTCACGCACAACTCAGAAAACGTGAAGCAACAAATCTATGTAAAATTAAATGGGATGGAGCGGGGCCTAGCTGCAAAAGGGCACGAAGCCACTTTGGGGTATAATAAAAATATGTTCTCTATTTTGATCGTCTTGTTGATTACCCGGGCATATACATTTTTCAAAACTCACTGAATGGTACACTGAAAATTAACGGTGCATTTTGTACATTATACTTCAATAAAGTTGTTTTAAAAATTAAATTTGTAGTGTAGTTAATTATGTTTGATGGAAGGCTTCCTAAATTCTTTACATCCAAGATACTTTGTTAAATGGAGTCTTTCTTCCTCTCTGGGTTGGCCACCTAGATATAACATTCGGATAGAATTTCAAACCAAAGAACTTCCCCAAATATGTAATACCTTACTTGTCTTTCCAAAAGGATACGTTTTTCAAAATGTGAAGATAAAGACAATTATATGGAGGGGGAACTTTCCAGGGCCCTGGTATTTACCTTACAAACTTGTGTGGCAGCTGCATTCTGTTTTCTGGAGAGGCTGAACTATTTCTAGCAGCAACTCGTAGACCTCAGGCCTCTCATTCTCGAGGTCTTCTGGGAGCTGCCTGTGGTTACCATAGAGATGGATGAACTGAGGAAAAGCCAGCCATTCCTCAGTCCACCGGGGAGTCCCTGCTTGGACCAACCATCAGGAAAATTTTTGTCTCTCCTAACAGCCAACGAACAGAAGAAACGAAAATACAGTGCAGAGTAACTGGAAGCAAACTTGTGATGTCAAACATTTCTAGCCCGTTCTAGACACTGAGAACTAGAAATAAGCCCACAGGAAAGCATCCCGAAACTAAGCATACACTTCAAAAGACTTCATAGAAGCTGTGCATCCAAATAATTTTGAACGGGATTTTCAAAGAAAAAGAGCTATTATCGATTAACTACAGCCAGCATGACAGTCTTAAAGATCTAGCTTCAAAGTCTGATTCTTCCATTTACTTGATGCCTGACCTACAAGTTACGGCAGCCCTAGGCTTCAGTTTCCCAGTCTGTTAAATAGACGTCAGGATACCGACCTGGCAGGTCTATGTACCCTGGACTCCATCCACTGGGCTGCAGGATCAGGGGGAACAAGGGCTGTGGTCTCTCTTCCTCACAGTTATATCCCCAGCACCTGGCATAGATCAGGCACGGAGAGGCGCGTTAAGAATTTGCCAAAAGGACACATGGATAAAGAATGATCCGAATGACAGGCTTCCCCCGTGGCTCAGTGGTTAACTTTGCCACAGGGACACATGGATAACGAATGATGCGAATGACAGGCTTCCCCCGTGGCTCAGTGGTTAACAATCCGCCTGCCAATGCAGGGGACACAGGTTCGATTCACAGAAGCTGTGCATCCAAATAATTTTGAACGGGATTTTGAAAGAAAAAGAGCTATTATCGATTAACTACAGCCAGCATGACAGTCTTAAAGATCTAGCTTCAAAGTCTGATTCTTCCATTTACTTGATGCCTGACCTACAAGTTACGGCAGCCCTAGGCTTCAGTTTCCCAGTCTGTTAAATAGACGTCAGGATACCGACCTGGCAGGTCTATGTACCCTGGACTCCATCCACTGGGCTGCAGGATCAGGGGGAACAAGGGCTGTGGTCTCTCTTCCTCACAGTTATATCCCCAGCACCTGGCATAGATCAGGCACGGAGAGGCGCGTTAAGAATTTGCCAAAAGGACACATGGATAAAGAATGATCCGAATGACAGGCTTCCCCCGTGGCTCAGTGGTTAACAATCCGCCTGCCAGTGCAGGGGACACAGGTTCGACCCCTGGTCCGGGAAGATTCCCACATGCCGCGGAGCAATTAAGCCCGTGCGCCACAACTACTGAGCCTGCGCGCTAGAGCCCGTAAGCCACAACTACTGGGCCCGCATGCTGCAACTACTGAAGCCTGAGTGCCTAGAGCCCATGCTCTGCAGCAAGAGAAGCCACCGCAGTGAGAAGCCCGCGCACCACAAGGAAGACTAGCCCCCGCTCGCCGCAACTAGAGAAAGCCCAGGGGCAGCAACAAAGACCCAGACAAAAATACATTAAAAAAAAAATCCGAATGAATTAGGCGCTTAGGAAACGTCAGCTTCCCCGCCCCTGTCCCTCATATTTCCTGTGCCCCCGGGCTCTGGGTCCAAGCCCTTGAAACTGGGGGGGTCTATCCGCGCGCTCCCACTGCATTCGTGGGAGGAGGCGCGCGGGGCTCGAGGCGCCCATCTCCGTTCGCCGCCACCACTCCGGCCCCGAGAGCCGCGCCGCAGGCCACCCTCGCCCCTCGGCTGAATCTGAGTCGCAAGATGGCCGGAACAGGAAAGAAGGGGGCACGCTTTCCCATTCCCTCTGCAGGGCCGCCAGCCGGGCGCAGCGCCTCCCGCCCCGGGCGCACCATGGGGACGACCCGCCGAACCCACAAAGACAAAGGCCGGGGAACGCGGGCTCCAGTGGGGCCCCGGCGCCGCCCCTTAGAAGGCAAGCAAACGGGGGAGTGGGGGGCTGCGGCAGCCAGGCCAGCGGGGTCTGCAGCGCCTCGGCTCGCAGCGGGAAAACAGAAAGGAGGGCCCGGCTTCGCGGGCACCCAGAGGCCCCGGCCTCCCCTGGGCGCCTGGCGCATCCCTGACCTCGACTCACCCCAGCTGCGCGCTCCTGGGCGGGCGCCGGGCGCTGCAGGCGGACAGGGGCGAGGCTGGGGACGCAGGCTCTAGGGGCGCTGCTGGCGCGGGCGGGCCCGTGGAAGCCGAGGAGCAGCCGGGCGGGAAGCGGCTGGCCAGCTCCTTCTTCCAGGACGCAGGATGAGGCCTGTCTGTTCTGGGCAAGTTGTGGCGAGTCTAGCCGCCTGGCGCCTCTCCAGGCCCTCCCAGATTCCCGGCCACGGGCGCCTCGGGATCCCTCGGGATCCCCCGGGATCCCCCACCCCCCTCCCGCCCCCTCCCCTCTGCGATCTCCCTCCGGCCTCTTCTCTCTGCCTCCCGGCTCCTCCGGCAGCTGGGCGGGACCGTGCGCGTCTAGACCGCCGCGCGAAAATGCGCTCCGCCAATCCCGCTGTTGGTGCAGACACGTGGTGCCTGGGCGCGCTCTGTTGCTGGCGTGGGATGCTAGCCCCAGGAAGGCTTTTCAAAGAGAAACCAGATTCACTCCTACCATGCGGTTAGCCTAACCCCCAGCTAGCTAATTTCCCATAGAGGCAAGGGCTTTTTGTGAATTCCTTCTAAGAAGAGATGCATTTTAATCGCAGAAGTCTGCAGATGCAAGAGACCTTGTAGGGCTATCTCATGCAGCCTTGCGCTTGAGTGACAGAGAAAACAGGATTAAAGACCATGTGCGGAAGCCCACAAGGATTTGAACCCATCTAGATTCCGCGTCTCTTTTGGTTATGCCCATTTTAGGACGAAAGGCGTGGATCTCTGTTGGCAGAAAGTTTGTCGGTGGGGGAGAGGGGACGTCCGGGGTCAAGAGTAAGGCGACTGTTTTTTAACCTAAAATTGGAACACACGGTCTAACAATGGGGCAAAATTCCATATTTTTAAATAATCCAGAAAGTATGCAAATATTTTAACAACCAGGAGGTTGGCCCAGATTGAGAAATTTGAGTGCATCTTTTGCAAAATCTTACTGTCTGTTGTAGCAAAATTGTTTTTCACTTAGAAAGGAGTAACTTCAGAATTTTTGTTGGATGACAACGTGTTACTGGAAAATGCCTTTCCTTGTGTTTCTCTTTGACTGAATTAACTTTATCGTCTACTTTATTTAGCACAAGGCATCAAAAATAGTAATAGCTCAGAAAGTATTTATGTTGAATTCCTTTCTTGTTTTAGTTTTTACTTAAAATCATAAGACCTAGGACAACCTTAACAGATTTAACAGGTTTTAAAAAATTTGTCCAATTTCAATTTAATGCTTAAATTTGAAAGATCCAGGATCCCATAAAAATGCTCTAAAGTAGTATGGGTAAAGATTTCTAGATAGAAATTTCAGGCAGTATGAGGGAGATATGGCCACTGCTTTGCAAAATCTATACTCTGTAGCCCTTTGTGGTGTGTGTGTGCGTGCCTTAGAGGATAATTGCTTAATTAACATTATTTGATAATACACCATTTGCATTACCAGTATGCCCATTCCCAACTTTCAGTATATTACGGCACATATGCAGAATTGGAAAAAATAAGAAGAACCAGTTGACCTTGGCATGGCATAGCAACAATCATACATTCTTGATCCTTTCAAACCTCTTATACCAGTTAGCACAGCTGAGCAGGGTGTTGCTGTGGTAATTAAATAATTTAAAAATTTAAAATTATTTAGGTATCTGTCTCCTGCATCAGACTATGAGAACCTGACGTGTTCTAGCACACTGAGCACATAGTAAGTGCTCAAATAAATATGTGGTTTTTGAAGACAGAAATGATCCTAAACAAGGAAAATAGAAATATTGTTTACTATTGATCATTTTGTATAGTTAGTAAATTAAAGTGTTATATCTGAATTTATTTCAAATTTTTGTTTTCATTTCTCCTGTTTGAAAACAGCAAGTATGACAAAATGAAAATTACATTGAGGCAGGCAGTTGGGGATGGTGGCTAGCATGGTATCTATTTATTATTAAACATTACCAGGTCTTATAGGAGTAAAACAAAGATTAGATATTCAAAGTGGACTTCGAATCAAAGTAATTAAAAGGTATTAAATCAGACAGTACCTATTGTTTCTGCCCTTCATTTTTGATCACCTGGCTAATGTCTTTTAATTATAATTATAATATCATATATAGTATACAGAAAAGTGTGTAAGATATATATGTACAGTTTAGAGAATAATCAAATGAACACTTGTATACCCACCCCCCAGTTTAAAACATTCCTAGCATTTCGGAAACTCCTCTTTGTACCTCCCCAATCATATCCCTTTCCATCCTCCTACTTACCAGTTGTCCTAACTTTTGGGTTAAATCATTCCCTTTTCCTTACAGTTTACACATTATATTGTTTACATATTATATAGACAGTATATTATTTACTTTTGAAAAATTGAGTAGCAAGCACAAATTGTGTAAAGATGAGTCAGATGAGTGTCGGGGTCCATACTACCATTTTTTTTTTTTTTTTTTGCGGTACGCGGGCCTCTCACTGCTGTGGCCTCTCCCGTTGCGGAGCACAGGCTCCGGATGCGCAGGCTCAGCGGCCATGGCTCACGGGCCCAGCCGCTCCGCGGCATGTGGGATCTTCCCCGACCGGGGCACGAACCCGTGTCCCCTGCATCGGCAGGCGGACTCACAACCACTGCGCCACCAGGGAAGCCCTGTACTACCTTTTAAAGCAAGAGGGCTTCCACTCTGGCCTGGCCCTTTAGAAAAGCCCAAGAAGCTAATGGACCTGGTCCTCCCATAGCCTGTGCTCTCCCATTCTAGACCATTCTTCATAGAACCTTGGAACTTCCTGCACAAACTGTCCACGCCAACTTTCAGAGCCTGTATGGGCTGCATCTCCAAGTCCATCTTCTCAAAGACGGACTGTATTGCTTATGGTTAGCCACATGGGGTGGCCGCAGTCAGCAGACTATTTAGAAGTACTAAATAGCGCAGGTATATGGATTGGCAAATATAACCCTAAGGCACATAAGGCCTCTCTCTGGTCGGGATGGTGCCAGGATACAAAAGAGAAGAGTTGCTGCCTGGGAGCTTGGCTGAGTCGAAGAATTCTAAATTCAAATCTGGCTTTGCAGCCTCAGCTTCCTTTGAGTAACTTAAAATAGGATGCTGCTGGCAGGCGGTTGTAAATGTATATTGCAAACTCTAGGGCAACCATTAAAAAATTAAAAAGAGGAGTATGATTAATATGTTAAGAGAGGAGATAAATGGAATGTTATAAACTACTCCATTAAAACCAGAAAAGGCAGGAAAAGAGGGTGAAAAGAAAAGAAAAGAAAGGAAGGAAGAAAGAAGAATGAATAGAAAACAGTTACAAACATGGAAGCCATTAGCCCAATTATATCAATAATCATTTTAGATGTAAATGGTCTAAATAAACCAATTAAAAGATTGTCAGAGTGGATTAAAAAAAATTAGACTCAACAGTATGTTACATATAAGAAACTCACTTCAAATGTAAAGACTTAGATGGTTTAAAAGGGATAGAAAAAGATACATCACTAATCAAAGGAAGTCTGGAGCAGCTGTATTAGTTTCAGATAAAACAGACCTCAGAACAAGGAAAGTGATTAGGGACTAAGAGGAATACTGTATAATGTTGAAGGGGTCAATGTTCCAAGAAGACATAATCCTTAACATGTATGTACTCAAGAAAGGAGTATGAAAATAAATGAGGCAAAACAGAACTGGAAAGAGAAATAGACAAATCCACAATTATACTTGGACACTTCAACATCCCTCTTTAACAATTAATAGATCAGTTAGGACAAAATTGACCCAAATAGTACTATCAATCAACCGGATCTAATTGGCAATTATAGGATACTCCATCCAACAACAGGAGAATACATGTTCTTCTCAAACTTGCATGGAACGTTCAGAAAGATAGACTACATTCTGGGCCATCAAACACACCTTAACAAATGTAAAAGAATAGAAATCATACAACATATGTTTTCAGACCACAGCAAAATTAAACTAGAAATCAGTAGCAAAAAGGTAGCTGGAAAATCCCCAAATATTTGGAGATTAACCAACACACTTCTATATAATACGTGCGTCAGAGAAGAACTCTCAAGAGAAATTTTAAAATATTTGGAACTAAATAATAATACAACTTATTAAAATTTGTGGGATGCAGTGAAAATGGGGCTTAGAGGGAAATTTGCTCATTAGAAGTGAGTCCCTAAGTTTGACCGACACCCAAGTGGAGGGGAATCAGGTTTGCCTTTTGAAGGCAGGACGCATCAAAGATTTGGAGGCCATATTTTGAAACTACACCGCAACCAGTACCAGAACCTCCCTTTCTTTGATTGTTCCATGGTGGCTTAAGTAGAGAAAATGACTTGATGACAGTTTCAATTTACAATTCAATTGAACCATTTATTTGTTGCCTTGAACTGTCCAGGGTCTGGAAGATGGGTTCAAAAACCAAAACCAAAACCCAAACCTAACTCTCATGGAAGGTGGCTCAGTCCTGGTGTTTGTAGTAGGATGGGAGGGGCCCTACAAACCAGATAAGAACTTGTGGTTAAGAACTTGTGGTTTGATGAAATGCCACACTTTGGAGCCCCTGATTAATTTATGGGGGAGAGTCAGACTATTTTTATCAGAATCTGATTGATATGACCATGGTAGGATTACCAAGCTGGCTTTACCTCTACATGGGCCCAAGCATCTTGGGCTCCTCCCGTCCCCCCTGAGATGTGGGAGTCCATTTCAATGGCAGCTCTTGCACCCAGCGTTCCAAGTCTAGAGAGGGCTTTTTGTAAAGAGCAGTCACTTCCCTTAGGAGATGGATACAGAATTTTAGTTCACTACGCTTTCAAGCTCTCTTCCTTTAATGTGTCTTCCTGCTCTGCGGAAGCGAGGAAGCTAACCACCGTGCTAACCAGACTCCTTTCCAGCTCATATTCTGGAAGCAAATTGGTTTCTGCCAATTAGACACACTTTTTTTTAAAAAAAAATAAATTTATTTATTTTTGGCTGCGTTGGGTCTTTGTTGCTGCGCGTGGGCTTTCTCTAGTTGCGGCGGGCAGGGGCTACTCTTCGTTGTGGTGCGCGGGCTTCTCATTGTGGTGGCTTCTCTTTGTCGCGGAGCACGGGCTCTAGGCGTACGGGCTTCAGTAGTTGTGGCACGCGGGCTCCGTAGTTGTGGCTCGCGGGCTCTAGAGCGCAGGCTCAGTAGTTGTGGCGCACGGGCTTAGTTGCTCCGCGGCATGTGGGATCTTCCCGGACCAGGGCTCGAACCCGTGTCCCCTGCATTGGTAGGCAGATTCCTAACCACTGTGCCACCAGGGAAGTCCAAGACACACTCTTGAATGATTTGAACGACAGAAAAGTGGCAGAAGAGATTTTCCTGCTGTAATTTTTGCTGGCAAACAAGGTCATGAGCGTCAGAGTGTCAGTGGGTAAAGGCAGCAGCTGAATTCCATGTCTCATGTCACATGTCACATGTCAAGTGGCTGTTGAAACAGCAGTGACTGCACTGCCTTTTTTTTTTTTTTTTTTTTTCCTCGGATGCGGGCCTCTCACCGTTGTGGCCTCTCCCGTTGCGGAGCACAGGCTCCGGACGCGCAGGCTCAGCGGCCATGGCTCACAGGCCCAGCCGCTCCGCGGCATGTGGGATCTTCCCGGACCGGGGCACGAACCCGTGTCCCCTGCATCGGCAAGCGGACTCTCAACCACTGCGCCACCAGGGAAGTGACTGCACTGCCTTTTTTATCAGAGGATCAAACTCCTGAGCTTAACGGCCCCAGTGCTGCCACTCCCCACCCCACACTGCTCTAGCCCTTTGCATGATTTTGCAAGTATCTAATAGGGTGCAAATACCTTGCAGCTTTAACTACCTAGAGTGGCTTCGACTTCTTACAGTAAAACCATTACTGATACCCTTTTTATTATTAAAATAAACATTTATATCAACGATGTGGTGAGGAGGTGCCTGGACTAGATGAGCATAAACTATCCAATCCTTTATTCCCTTTTCCTGAAGTCTTTGAATTCCTTCCTCTACTTGTTAAGGGATTTCTGACTTTGAGAATGTAATGGATTGTGGGACAAAGTTCAGTGAACATTTACGTTGAAGTCTTTCCCCCACCTTGTCATACACTGCATACACAACCTCTGGGAAGGGTCCATATCTACCTATACATGCATCGTGATCCAAAATAGGGACCATGCTCCTTGATCTAGAAACCTCAAAATCTATTCCCACAGGACTTCCCTGGTGGCGCAGTGGTTAAGAATCTGCCTGCCAACGCAGGCGACACGGGTTCGAGCCCTGGTCCGGGAAGATCCCACGTGCCGCGGAGCAACTAAGCCCGTGTGCCACAACTACTGAGCCTGCGCTCTAGAGACCGCGAACCACCACTACTGAGCCCACGTGCCACAACGACCGAAGCCCGTACTCCGCAACAGGAGAAGCCACCGCAATGAGAAGCCCGCGCACTGCAACGAAGAGTAGCCCCTGCTCGCTGCAACTAGAGAAAGCCCGCGTGCAGCAATGAAGACCCAACACAGACAAAAATAAATAAATAAAATAAATAAATTTATTAAAAAAAAATCTATTCCCACACATATTCTCCCAATTTGGGGGAGATATACATTAGCAAATTCCTACAATGTCTAGGTTTCTAACTCTTCCATACCAATGTTCGGGATTGTCTCACCCATGTCCCCCAACCCCCAGGCCATGCTAAATTTGTATTCTAGTTGCCATAGCAATAGTGTGGCTTGGCTCCTGAGAGGGGACTAATCAGTTCTCACCTACCAAGGTGGTAAAGCTTCCTTGGCCAAAGAAAGCAGAGGGAGGAGTTATTTCGGGCTGGTTTGAGGACTTCAAATCCTCCACCTCAGTTGCTCTCAAACTTTCATCAGAGTCGGCTGGAAGATAGAACACAGATAGCTGTGCGCACTCCTAGAGTTTCTGATTCAGTAGGTCTGGGCTGAAGCTAGAAATTTTGCATTTCTAACAAGTTCCCAGTTGATGCCACTAGTCTGGGGACCCCACTTCGAGAACCACTGCACTCAGTCTTACATATCCTCTTAGATGTTACCCTTTCCGTTTGTCAGGAGCCACTGTCTTCTGAGCAGTTCTCCAACCTTCATAGGAAAAGACTCAGGACAACTGTGAACCCAACTCACAAAATCCGTTTCTGGGTCTGGTTTTGTGTGTCCACAGTCTTACAGCTTTAGATAAAAGTTGATTCTTTGCATCAAAGTCACAGAAAGAACTGGAATACTGCCAAGGTGAAGTTTTGAGATTTGATCTTTTTCTCTTGTTTTAAGTTATACATAAGATGAAAAAAGTTCAGTATGCTTAGTTGTCCAGCATTCTTCATCCCTTTAAATTGATCAGTGGCAACCACTACTTAGCCCCAACCTTAGTGGACAAACTGTTCCAGTGAATGTTAATGGGAGTCTCAGATTCTTTTACCTCATATTAGCCAAATAAGTAATTCCAAACATGCCACGCTTTCCCCAAAGTGCTTGTTCTCAGGCACCAATTTCCATATTAGGTAAGTTTCTTCGCTTGTCAGCAACAGAAAATGATTCTGTTAACTGAAAGGGACGGGGTTATTGACAGGATATTGGATAGCTCATAATATCAAAGGAGAAAGTGAACAATCAGCCCTCATGAAAGACAGGAACCAGCTGAGCTCCAGGGTTCTATGTAACTCAGCCATGGGGTAACCCCGGACCAGGGTTCTACGGAACTCAGGGCAATCTCACTGCCACAAAGAAAATTCAGCCCCACCTACCTTGAGCCCTTTGAAATTCTGCTCAAGATTCAAATTCCTGTGAGGGAGAATGTGATGGACCTACTTAGCTTGGGTCATGTTTCTGATGGGTCCCTCTGGTGGACGTAGCAGCAAAAGGAGCTGTGATGGAGAAACCCATCAGTGGTACAAAACTGCCAGGAGCGGGGAGTGTCAGTTCCCAAAAGGCAGCTATTCCGAGCAGAAGAGTGAAAGATACACGTATCTAGTATGAAGAACATCAACTCTCCCCCCTTATTACCTACTCTCTGATCCGGCGTTTAGGAAAGGTATCCTGATGCTTTCTTCAAAATGTTCTCTCTCCCTAAAGATTCAAGATTTGAAGATACATTCAAGGCAGAACAAAAGATGGCACCTTTATAGCCCTTTGAATAATCTGGATTTCTCTCTCCCAGGGAGGTACTTTGCCCCTCACCTATAGTTTCTCCATCTGGATTCTGGGATCTTAGCTTCCTTCATTCAGATTCTAGGATCCTAACCAGCTCCATAAGACAGGACAGTCATTGTTGCTTAGAACAGGATAGAAAACCAAACACTTTCACAGGAATTTCTCTGTCCTTAAAGGGATACATGCCATTGCTCACTTTTACCTTCTCTCTTTTCCTCCTGCTTTCTAATTTTATCTTCACTTGGAACGGTAACGGGAAGCAGGATTCAAGACCTGGTTCTGATCCTTAGCCCTGATCCCTTTAAAAGACTCTCTCTTTCTCAGGCACATACATCTAATCTTTTTTCCAAATGGGAAAGATGGATCTCAGGAACCAGTATACAGTCTAGTAATTCCAGAGTGGCTGGCAAGCAGAAATTGTATCAGTTAGCTTTCACCAGATTATGCTGAAGAAAGAAACAACCCCAAAATATCATATTCATGATAGAAAGGTCTACTGTTTATGTTTCATATGAGTTGTATGTTTGTTGTGGTTTTGCTCCATGTGGTCTTCTTACAGGACCCACGTCCCTAGCTGGGACATGCTTTTCTTTTGCCAGGATAGCCAAGTCATACATTGGCTCTTGAAATCTCTGCTGGGAAGCACATCACTTTTACTCACATTCAATTAGCTGAAGCAAATCACATTATAAAACCCAATGAGAATAGGGCAGGGAAGTATACTCTACTCAAAGAAGGTCACAAAGTCACAGGGCTACAGACAGGAATGTAAATCCTTTTATAGGAAAGCAAATAATGGGAACAAGAATCCAATTTACTGTAGAACTATAAGATTAACCAGGGATGGGAAGAACTACTTGGGATCTACAAAGAAGAATAAAATTTAAAATTTTGCATATGAGCAGCTTGATATGGCAACTCATCCATCATAGCACTAAGGCAAAGAGAAGGGACACAGTTGTTGGATGGATAACTTCTATCATCCAGACCAATCTATGGCTATACTTTAATTATGCAAGAATGAGATTGCTAAAAATATTTCAGGATGTCTAGGTTGATGTATTTTCTGTCTTTTGGGGGGAAATGTTTGCTTTTCTTCCTAGCTTTCCAAGAAAGAGTCTTTATAACAAATTCAGTGTTTTTTAGATGACCTAACTGGGTAAAAATTTTGCCCACACCCAAGCTAAGATGTATGGCCATATCAGGCTGCCCTTTGAGCTCAATTATCGAGATGACAGTAATAGATCCAATAGACCATCAGGGGAAGAGGTGATAAAAAACAAAGCAAAACAAATCAGAACACCCTGAAGAAGGCCAAGGATAGCCTGGACAAGATAAGATTCCCTGAATTTTTGGTAGGACATGGAACAACCAGTTCGAGAAGGCATTCTGTGTTGCTGTTCTGAAAGGATCTAGTAATTAAGTGTGTCCCAATGTGTTAAAATATCCTTTTAAGTTCATTAAGAAAATGAAAATTTCCCTCTTTTATGGAAGATCAAGTACAAAAAAAATTGCTGTAAGTGATTTGCAAACCCAAATTGAGGGACGTTCTGCCAAATAGCTGGCCTGTACTCGTAAAAAGTGACAAGGTCAAAAAACACAAGGAAAGACTGAGGTATTGTTCCAAATTAAGGGAATTTAAAACACATGACAACTGAATATAATTCATGATCTAGGATTTTCCTTTTCTATTAAGGATATTATTAGGGCAAGTGGCAAAATTTTAATAGAATCTGATACCAAAAGTATTGAATATTGTATCAATATTATTTTCCCAGTTTTGATAGCTGTATTGTGTTATGTAAGAGAATGTTTTCGTTTTTAGGAAATACACACTGAAGTATTTAGGGAAACAGGGCATCATGCCTGCAACTTCCAAATAGATCAGAAGAGAGAGAGAGACAGAAAGAGAGACAGAATGAGAGAACGACGAAGCAAATGTACAAGTTAGGGACCCTGGGTGAAGCATCTATGAGGATATTTTGTACTAGCTTTGTAACTTTTTTAAAAAATAGAATATAAATTTGTCTTATTTAAAGGAAATCCAGAGAGAGGCAGTGTGGGTCTGTTTTGGTGGGCCCACAAAGTTATCAAGCACCAGTTTCTTCCAACTCAACTACCTCCTTGCTGTGGAAGTTGGGTGCTGCAGTTCCCAGAACCAGGTCTCATTAAATGAATTTAAAATAATTCTAGAGGCTGTGGAGGAAGGAGAAAATATCCTTGTAACATTTAAGTGTAAATGTATGTTAAAATAAAAAGTTAGAAAAAACGAATATGTTTAAAAACATTTCTTTTTAAATGAAATTTCGATCATTATACTGGGGCCCTGACAGTGATGAATCTACCCAGATCTGGTAGAGGGTTTGAAATTTAGGATTGTGACAAAGGGGGTGGGAAAAGATTTAATTATAAGTGCAGCCCCCAGGAGACTATTTTTCTTGGAGGCAAATATAATGATATATGAATCCAGAAAAAAACTTCTTCAGAAATGACTAATAGGAACAATATTCTAGTGTTCTTGCAGATCTAAAACTGCTGATCTGTGGCCTTTATTCTTAAGTAAGTTTTGCTCAATTGTCTTATGGCATTGAACGTTTAGAAATGACTGACCCATTCTAAATGTTTATTAAAATAAGGATTGGCAGAAAAAGAATTGATGTGAAGGACAGGCAAAAATATGCAATTAATATACACATTTCAGAGTTCCCATGGTAGAAAATGAAAATAAGGGAAAAGAACAAATGAATCAGCATATAAGAAAATTTTCCAAGAATAAAGGAGGACTTGAAACTGTATATTAAAAGAATGCTCCTGGTATCAGAAAAAATTGCACATAGTATACAATGTGTTTGCATTTTAAAAATCATCAAATCAATATAAATGAATTTATCACAGCTTTTTTTTAATCCACTGTCCTTTTGATGGAGGAGGTATCTTCAGTTTGTGGCTATTATAAATAAAGTTGCAATGAACATTATTGTACAAGGCTTTTTGTGGACATATGTTTTCATTTCTCTAAGATCAATACCTAAGAGTAGAATTGCTAGGTCATCGAGTAGATACAGGTTTAGCTTTTAACACATTACCAAACAGTTTTCCAAAGTGGTTGTACCATTTCATAGTTCCACCAGCAATGTGTGAGAGTTTCAGTTGTTCCAAATGCTTGCAACACTCGGTATTGTCAATCGTTTTTCACTGTAAGCCCTTCTGGTGGGTGTGTAGTGGGATCTCACTATAGTTTTAATCTGCATTTCCCTGATGAACAGTCGTGCTGAGTATCTTTTCTTGTGCTTATTGGCTATTTGATTCTGTTGTTTTTGATTACAGTTGACCTTTGAACAATGAAGGGAGTTAATCTGAGTACAACTTACAGTTGGCCTTGCATTAGCACGGTTCCTCCACTTCTGCAGATTCAACCGACGATGGGTCAAGTAGTACTGTAGTATTTATTATTGAAAAATACCCACGTATAAGAGGACCCAGGCAGTTTAAACTCACGTTGTTCAAGGGTCAACTGTACTTACTTTTGAATAAGGTGATATTTTTCTAAAACTGCTTTTGTAGAAAGTTTGTACAGAGGAGGAGATTGGGCTGTGTTCCATATTAGTCATAATTTTTCTTATGATCCAAGTTTTTGTATAAATTAATCTAGCTTTTATTTCTTCTCTGCAAATGGAGACAGGTAGCCACAAAGCTGTTCATCATGTCAAGTTTCTCTCTTCTTCTGCCATGGGGTAAATGGCTTCCTGGAGATGATAATAACTAAGTGAATCATCTTTCAGACCCATACTTTTTGCTTCTTGGAACCAAAGTGTGTCCTAAGTAGATTCTGTCCCTAACCAGTGCATCACATTCTTCTTGTTGCAAATAAGATATTTGGGTTTTTCACTACAGAGCATGCCTCTAACTTTTTGAGACAGTCTGGGATCTGGGACCTGGGAACCTTTACTGGAAAGCTTGCACCTGGACAAACGTCTCATCAAGCAACAGAATACAAAGAAACTCTAAGGGACTAAAAATAACTGCACACACGGTACAGTTGGGGTAAAGCATAAACAGTAAGATACAAAAAGGCCGAAACCCAACGGCCACTTGTGAGGTGCCAGGAGCAAAAGCAGGGTACCACGCATGACCCCTGCACACGGCGCCACCAAGGGGGTGGGCAGACCACCTAAGTCACCCCTCCCTCGACCCAACCCACTGATCCACCTTCACCCTCACCCTATCTGTTACTTGCTTTCACTCTCTCATGCTGCAGCACAAGTCCCAATAAAGCCTTGCCTGAATTCCTAGTCTGGCCTTTTATCAATTTGTATTGATTAAAGAGCCCAAGAACCCAGGTTGGTAACACTTGGAGAAGTATCTTGCTGTCTTTTTTTGAGATGAGCATTAGCAGGTATACTCTCTCTGATTCCTCTCCTGTTTGACATCTCTCCCACTTACTTTGGGAACTGGAGTTTCAACAGTCTCCTACATTTTGTTGAGGTTGTAACTTGCTTTTCTGTTTCTTATTTGTTGTTGTGGCTTTGGGTGACTTCCAAGAGGGAAAGAGGGAGATACTGATATGACACTACCATCCTCAAAATAGAAGTTTTGATAAATGCCAATTAACAAGTTAAAGCAGTTTGCTTCCTTTTTTTTTTTTCTTTTTGGCTGAGATTTTTCCTTTTAAACCTGAATGAGTGCTATATTTTATCTAAGAATTGAATCTGTTCAAATGATTGTTCATCTACCTGTTAATTTGATGTATTTCATTAAAAGATGTTTCAGTGTTGATCTATCTTTGTATCTCTGGATAACTTCTTCTTGGTTACCTTTTTTTTTTAAGTGATGAATTGGATTTGGAAATATTCCATTTAAGATTGCTTTATCTACCCTCATAATTCACTTCATGGTTTTCTTTTCTCTCCAGTTTTAGCATCAAGCCTTTTAAATTGAGTTGGAGAGATTTTAATTAAAAAAATACTCTGAAATATTTTGTATAAGATAGGGATTACAAATCTGTGAGGGCCAGGTAGCTGTTCTTAGGTTGGGATGCACAATTACTAATTTATTTTCTTTACTAGCTCTTGGCTTATTCAGGCATCCTGTTTTTCTTTTCATCTCTATTTTCTAATTTATTGGCATAAAGACACTCAATGTTTTATTTTACACATTAAAACATCTCTACCATATTTGTAGTTGTGTGCCCCCTTTTTAAAAATTTTTAAATTTTTTAAATTTTTATTGATTTTTGAAAGTTCCTTATATATTCTGAATACAAGCCTGTTTTTTTGATTTTTTTAAAAAAAATTATTTATTTATTCATTTATTTAATTTTTGGCTGCATTGGGTCTTCGCTGGTGCATGCGGGCTTTCTCTAGTTGCAGTGAGCGGGGGCTACTCTTTGTTGTGGGGCACAGGCTTCTCATTGTGGTGGCTTCTCCCGTTGCAGAGCACAGGCTCTAGGCACGCGGGCTTCAGTAGTTGTGGAACACAGGCTTCAGTAGTTGTGGCTTGGGGGCTCTAGAGCACAGGCTCAGTCGTTGTGGCACATGGGCTTAGTTGCTCTGCGGCATGTGGGATCTTCCCGGACCAGGGCTTGAACCCGTGTCCCCAGCCTTGGAAGGTGGATTCTTAACCACTGCGCCTCCAGGGAAGCCCGTGTGCCCCCTTTTAAATGCTAATATACATCTTTTTTCTTTTTTTAAGCTTGCTCTATTTTTGTCCATTTTTTAATGTCTTTCAATATCTAGCTTTTTGGTTTGGATCCTTCATATTTCTTCACCACTCCCATCACAGAAATTTCTGCTCATTTTTTCATTAGTTCTTTCTTTCTGTTTCTTAATTATTGTTCTGTTGTGTTTCTAGCATCCTCAGCTAAGTACAACAACTCCTCTTTTTTCCTTTTTTTTGGTTTTTAACAGAAAGCATTTAAGGCTCTGAATTTCCCTCTAAATATTGGGTTGGCCAAAAAGTTCGTTTGGGTTTTTCCATAACATCTTATGAAAACCCAAACGAACTTTTTGGCCAACCCAATATTTGCTTTAGCAGCATTCCACTAATTATGATAATGTAGCATTTTCATTATCATGTAGTTTTTCGTAATGATTTTTTTTTACCATGAGTAGTTTAGGGATACATTTTTTGTTTCCAGCACTTGGAAAAATCTGTTTATTGTTGACCTTCTATTTAATTGCATTATGGTCAGAGAACTTAAAACGTATAATGATGATTCTTAGGAATTTGTAAAACTTCCTCTGTGGACGAGTATTTGGTAGATTTTTGAAAATGTTTCATGAGTCCTCGTAAAAAAATTTCCTATTTGCTAGACAGATCATCATCTCTCTCTATATATAGAGCTGTTAGATACAGAGTTAGATAAAGCTTGTTAAATTTTTGCTTAGATTTTCTAATATTTTCTAAGGGTTTCCAGTCCTTACTAAGGTTTGTGTGTGTGCTTGGTCTAAGAGTTTCTGATAGTGATGTGTTTTTAAATGTCTTCTAATATTAATTCTCTCACTTTGTGTTCTAGAGCTTATTCCATCTGTTAGGCTGTGTGTGTGTGTGTGTGTGTGTGTGTGTGTGTGTGTGTACGTATGGCGTATTAAGCTTTTTTTAAATTTTACGGACTACTTTTAATTTCAAAGATTATTTATTAATTATTGTTGTGGGTTAAATCGCGCTTATCACTCCAAAATTCATGTCCACTCAGATCTCACACTGTGCCCTATTTGGAAAGAGGGTCTTTGCAGATGTAATTTGTCAAGAAGAAAAGGAGAGGACACACAGAAGAATGCCATGCAAAGATGGAGGCAGTGAGTAGAATGATGCAGCTACAAGCTAAGGAACGCCAGGGAGTGCTGGCAGCCATCAGAAATGAGGAAAAAGCAATGAAGGATTCTTTTCTAGAGCCTTCAGAGAGAGAGTGTGGCCCTGTCAACACCTTGATTTTGGTCTTCTAGTTTCCAGAGCTATGAGAGAATAAATTTCTGTTGTTTTTAAGTGAAGCCACGGGTGAAATCCATTACACCTGTAACCTGCCTTTGTTGAGCAAGGCCATCTTAATTGTTGCTACAAAAACCTTGCATGTCCTCCAAGCAGCACGTAGCCTAAACAAGGTGTTTGTTTGCCTGAGCTGTTTTTCAGGAACTTGGAGTCAGCTGTGTCTAGTTCTAGCTCGAGCCGGTTAAGACTGGTTAGGACCACCCACCCTCCAGCAGAGAATGCGCCAGTGTCCGCTAGGTGAAATTTTTTTAATTAACTAATTTATTTATTTATTTATTTTTGGTTGCGTTGGGTCTTCGTTGCTGTGCGCGGGCTTTCTCTAGTTGCTGTGAGCAGGGGCTACTCTTGGTGAGCGGGAGTTACTCTTCGTTGCGGTGTGCGGGCTTCTCATTGTGGTGGCTTCTCTTGTTGGGGAGCACAGGCTCTAGGCGCTCAGGCTTCAATAGTTGTGGCACGTGGGCTCAGTAGTTGTGGCTTGGGGGCTCTGGAGCGCAGGCTCATTAGTTGTGGCACATGGGCTTAGTTGCTCCGCGGCATGTGGGATCTTCCCGGACCAGGGCTCGAACCCGTGTCCCCTGCATTGGCAGGCGGATTGTTAACCACTGCGCCACCAGGGAAGTCCCTGCTAGGCGAACTTTTGACGTCAGAGGGCCTAAAACTCCACCCTCAGAACATGCACACGCTGCCATTTTCTGAAAATGCGTCCCAGTTAAGAAGCCTGTAGCTTACTTACACCTGTGCAAAACGATGATTACCTTACCTTTTTCTTATTTCCAATCACCTTTCCCTACGATCCCGGTGCCTCCGACCACTCTACTTCTTTATCCCCAAAATACCTCAGCCCCTTGCCTTTGGGGAGGCAGGTCTGAGACTTGTTCTCTCTCTCCTCGCTTGGCTGCCTGCGAACAAATGCATTATTTGTGGCAAACCTAGTAGTGTCAGTGTTTTGGCTTTCTGTGAGTGGGCAAACCAACCTGGTTCATAATAAAACCGCCGAGTTTGTGGTAATTTATTATGGCAGCCCTAAGCAATTAATACAATTCCTATTTACAACCACCTGCTCTTGTTTCATTTATGCCATTTTTATTCCATTCTTTTTTAAAATTAATTTATTTTTTGACTGTGTTTGGTCTTCTTTGCTGAGCGCAGGCTTTCTCTAGGTGCAGCGAGGTGGGGGCTACTCTTCATAGCAGTGCGCAGGCTTCTCATTGCGGTGACTTCTCTGCGGAGCTTGGGCTCTAGGCGTGCAGGCTTCAGTAGCTGTGGCATGAGGCTTCAGTAATTGTGGCACACAGGCTTAGTTGCTCTG
Organism: Physeter macrocephalus; assembly: GCF_002837175.3. NCBI lineage: Eukaryota > Metazoa > Chordata > Mammalia > Artiodactyla > Physeteridae > Physeter > Physeter macrocephalus. The sequence goes on from NC_041226.1 coordinate 67,176,024, forward strand.
AGGCATGTGAGATCTTCCCAGACTAGGGATCGAACCCGTGTCCCTTGCATTGGCAGGTGGATTCTTAATCACTACGCCACCAGGGAAGTCCTCCATTCTTTCTTGTAAGTATGGATGTGATTTCTTTATGTATGTCTGTAAGCCTCCTTAGTCTATTCAATTAACTTCCTCTGAAGTGAGTTCAGTTTCAGTTGATTTGTTGCCTGTCTTTTTTAGCATTATAGTTCTTGATATGTTTTGCAGTTCCATTTGTAGTGGAAAAATCAGGTTTTGTTTATTTGCTTCCTTGTGTGTCCATTTTTCTTTCTCTATGCTTACTCTCTCCTGTACTATACTGGCAGTTCCAGACTGAAATTGCAGAGCCAGACAGGAGCAGCTTGATTCCCCATTCATAGGTTTCTACAATTCCATGTAAACAAGCAGCTGTAACAGAGCTGCTGCTGGTGGTGTCAAGCACCCAGGAGTACAAGGAGACTGTCTCTGGATTACTTTTGGTCCCTTCCTAGATCGAAAACAGTGGCTAGCATTCCCCTGGCTTCTGCTTACACATGATTTTGTGGTGTTTCTAGTCCATGGAAGTACTTATCTTTGCTTAGGCTCCAGCAGGTTTCTTTTGTTTGCTTGTTTTCTAGTTTTAGTTTCCATATAATTGCTATGAATTTGTAAACAGAGGTTCAACAAGTGAACAGTTTGTGTCTGATTGCCAGTTGGTCTTTGCAGAGACTAAATAGCTATCAAAAATATTTTGGCTATACTTTGGTATTGAAATTAAGCAGTTATTAACTGAATGAAGGTAACCTGATTACTCACTTGGTCCTACTCCGATCCCATTTATTACCACCAAAATACATGCCAAATTTGTTTGCTTCTCTCCATCTCCATCTCTTGTTACCATAGTTCAAGCTACCGTCATCTTTCACCTGGCCTACAGCAACAGTCTCCTAACTGGCTCACAGCTTATCCCTCTAAGATCTTTTTGTTCATACAGGAGCTGGCATGATTGCTCTTAAATCTAAATCTAATAATGTCAGCCCTTTGTTTAAAATCCTCCAGTGACTTCCTATTTTCAATGGAATAAGATAAGAAACTCCCTTAACAGCCTAGATAGCACTATATGATCTGGTTCCTGCCTACCTCCTGACCTCATGTCATACTACTGTCCCCTAAGTTTATTACATTTCAACGTTCTATTCCTAAAACACCGTAAGATTGTTTCCATTTCAAAGCCTTTGCACTTGCTATTTCCTCTGTCAGGCTCCTAAAGTGACTTACTCGTTTTCATAAATTAGGCCTCCTTCCTGCCTTCCCCCCTTCTTACACCCCGACATCTATCAGGAGTCCTATTGGCTCTTCCTCCAAAATATATTCCAAATCCTACCACTTCCTTCCACCTTTGCCGTTACTGCCCTGGTCCATGTAAACTTGTTAGTCTTGCTCACGTCATGGGTATATTAGGACTCATTGATTATCCGGGTGCCCCAACAAACTTCGGCATCCCTTTCAAGTTATATGGAGTCATGTCACTAGCTGTAGCCAATGGAGATGTAAATAACACGTCACGTCTGGATTCAAGTTCTTTCTTTCCATCCCTGGGCAAACACAAGACCTAGTATGCTGTGGCAAGTTACAACAGCTTGGATACATTGCTCTCTACTTGTAGAAAGCTGTACAGGACCTGCGCTGGACTTTGTGTGCTTTAACTATTACCCAGAAAGTTTGGTATGTTGTATTTTCATTCTTATTTGAGTCAAAATATTTTCTAGTTTCCCTTGAGACTTCCTTTTTGACCCGTGGAGTACTTAAAAGTGTTTTGTTTCCAAGTATTTGGAGATTTTCCTACTACTTTTCTGTTAATTGATTTCTAGGTTAATTGTATCGTGGATCAGAGAACATACCTTATGTGATTTAAATTCTTCTAATTCTTTTATAATTTCAATTCTTTTAAATTGGTTAAGGTTTATGACCTATCTTGGTGAATGTTTCATGTGCACTTAAAGAAAGTGTATTGGGTGAGGTGTTCTATAAATGTCAATTAAATTTAGTTGCCTGATGATCAGTTTGTGTACTGATTTTTCCTTTCTGATTTTGTCTACTCATTCTATGTATTACTGAGAGTATTGACCTCTCCAACTAAAATTGTGAATGTCTCTTTCTCCTTTCAGTTCTGCTAGTTTTTGCTTATATATATATATATAAATTTATTAATTTATTTATTTTTGTCTGTGTTGGTCTTTGTTTCTGTGTGAGGGCTTTCTCTAGTTGCGGCAAGTTCATCACGGTGCATGGGCCTTTCACTATCGCGGCTTCTCTTGTTGCGGAGCACAGGCTCCGGACGCGCAGGCTCAGAGGCCATGGCTCACGGGCCCAGCCGCTCTGCGGCATGTGGGATCCTCCCAGACCAGGGCTCGAACCCGTGTCCCCTGCATTAGCAGACAGACTCTCAACCACTGCGCCACCAGGGAAGCCCCTGCTTATATATTTTGAAGCTGTTGTTAGGAGTATTTCATGTAGAATTGTTATGTCTTCTTGGTGAATTGATCCCTTCATCACTTTTTTAAAAAAAATTGGAGTATAGTTGCTTTACAATGTTGTGTTAGTTTCTGCTGTACAGCAAAGTGAATCAGCTATATGTATACATATATCCCCTCTTTTTCGGATTTCCTTTCCATTTAGGTCACCACAGCGCTAACTGGAGTTCCCTGTGCTATACAGCAGGTTCTCATTAGTTATCTATTTTCCTTTTATCATTTTGTAATGTCCCTTTTTATCCCTGATAATTTTCCTTTCTTTGCTTTGAATTCTACTTTGATACTAATGTATCGCTCACTCCAGCTTTCTTTCTTTTTCTAAATGTGTTTTTCTGCAGCTGTGCTGAGATCTAAAAAAAAAAGTTTTAAATTGTGGTAAAAAATTTACCATCTTAACCATTTTTTAAGTGTGTAGTTCAGTAGTGTCAAGTATATTCACATTGTTTTGCAACAGATCTCTAGAACTTTTTCATCTTGTAAAACTGAAACTCTATATTTCTTGGACAACTCCCCACTTCTTCCTCCCCCATGCCCTTGGCAACCACTATTCTACCTTCCGTTTCTATAGGTTTGACTATTTTAGGTACCTACTCCAGCTTTCTTTTGATTACTGTCTGCAGGATAAATGTTTTTCCATTCCTTTACTTGAAAAAAATTTTTTTAAGCAGCGAATGTAACTTTTTAAAATTCATTTATTTATTTATTTTAGGCTGCGTTGGGTCTTCGTTGCTGCACGCAGGCTTTTTCTAGTTGTGGCGAGCGGGGGCTACTCTTCGTTGTGGTGCGCGGGCTTCTCTTGTTGCGGAGCATGGGCTCTGGGCATGCGGGCTTAAGTAGTAGTGGCTCGTGGGCTCTAGAGCGCACGCTCAGTAGTTGTGGCGCACGGGCTTAGCTGCTCTGCGGCATGTGGGATCTTCCCAGACTAGGATTCACACCCGTGTCCCCTGCATCGGCAGGCGGATTCTTAACCACTGTGCCACCAGGGAAGTCCTTAAAAATTTTTTTTAAGTGATAATTCACGTGAGATAAAATTCATGCATTGAAAGTCTGTCACTCAGTGGCTTTTGGTATATTCACAGATATGTGCAAACTTTACCACTACCTAATTTTAGAATTTCATCATCCCAAGAAGAAACCCTATACCCATTAGTATTCATACTTACTCCAAGCCCCAGGCTACCACTCATTTTTCTGCCTGTATGGAATTACCTATCCTGGGCATTTCACATACATGGAAGCATACAATTTGTGGCCTTTTGTGACCAGCTTCCTTCACTTAGCATAATCTTTTTCAAGGTTAATCCACGTTGTAGCATGCATCAATACTTCATTCCTTTTTTATAGCCAAATAATATTTTATGATTTTTAGTACAGTTGGCCTGTTCTCTTGTTGGACACCTGGACTGTTTCCACGTTTTGACTGTTATGAACATATAATAGCTAGGAATGTTTGTATACAACATTTTGTGTGAACATGTTTTCATTTCCCTAAACTATATACCTAGAAGTGATTCGAATTGCTGGGTCACATGGTAACTCTGTTTAACGTTTTGATGTCTAACTCTTTTCTAAAAGTGGCTGTACCATTTTACATTCCCTGTAGCAATATGTGAGTGTTCCCGTTTTTCCATACCCTCACCAACTCTTGCTAATGCTCACCTTTATTACAGCCATCCTAGTGGGTATGAAGTTGTCATGCTGATTTGCATTTCCCTAGTGGCTAACCATGTACTTCCTGGTCAGTTTTCTATCTTCTTTGGAAAAAAGGCCTATTCAGATCCTTTGCCCATTTTTAAAATTGGGTTGTCTTTTTATTCCTGAGTTCTAAGAGCTCTTTATATACTCTGGATGAAGTCCCTTACCAAATATGATTTGCAATTTACCTCCAATTCTGTGCATTGTCTTCATTTTCTTGATGGTGTCCTTTAAAGTACAAAATTTCTAAATTTTCATGGAATTCACTTTATCTAATTTTTACTCTGTGCTTGTGCTTTTGCTGCTGTATTTAAGAAGGTTTTATTCAACCCAAGATTATGAAGATTTACTCCTGTTTTTTTGTAAGAGTTTTATAGCTTTAGATTTTACATGTAGGTGTATGTAATTTGAGTTATTCTTTGTATATGGTCTAAGGAAAGGGTCCAATTTAACTTTTTTGCATGTAGATATCCAGTTGTCCCAACACCATTTGTTGGAGTGACTACATTTTTTCCATTAAACTGTCTTGGCATCCTTGTTGAAATGAATTGAACACAGCGTGAAGTTTTACCTTTGTTGTAGACCGGTTATAGTTGATTCATGTTATTTTTTTTATTATCCATTTTGACACTCTTTTAATTACTGTGTTTATAACATTTAAATTTAATGCAATTATTTATATATTTGGATTTAGATGTAAGAATCTGGAAAATAAGGACTAAGCCCTTATGATTTATGTTATTGAAATTTCATAAGAAATCTTTTTCAAGACTGGTTATTATAATTTCATTTAGTTAACTTAGAAATTTAGAAGGTTTAAGTTTTGAAGAGTTTACCCACTGTATATAAAATATAATATTGTAGTAAAATCTCAAGAAGACAGGGACTTCCCTGGTGGTCCAGTGGTTGACTCCACACTCCCAGTGCAGGGGGCCCAGGTTCCATCCCTGGTCAGGGAACTAGATCCCGCATGCTGCAACTAAGAGCCCACATGCCACAACTGAAAAAGACCCCGTATGCTGCAACTAAGACCTGGTGCAGCCAAATAAATAAATAAATAAATATTTAAAAATAAAATCTGGAGAACACATAGAGCTGTCTCTTTTTTTTTTCTTTTAATGCATCATACCTGAATAACCTAGTTCAGTACTTTTTGGTTGGCATTTAAAAAAAATTTTTTATTCATTTATTCATTTTTTGACTGCATTGGGTCTTCGTTGCTGTGCATGGGCTTTCTCTAGTTGCGGCGAGCGGGGGCTACTCTTCATTGCGGTGCACGGGCTTCTCATTGTGGTGGCTTCTATTGTTCTGGAGCACGAGCTCTAGGTGTGCGGGCTTCAGTAGTTGTGGCTCGTGGGCTCTAGAGTGCAGGCTCAGTAGTTGTGGCGTGCGGGCTCAGTAGTTGTGGCTCACGGGCTTAGCTGCTCTGTGGCATGTGGGATCTTCACGGACCAGGGCTCGAACACGTGTCCCCTGCATTGGCAGGTGGATTCTTAACACCGCGACACCAGGGAAGTCCCTGTCTCTTTTTTTATTGAGATATAATTTGACATATAGCATTGTATTAGTTTTAGGTGTTCAACATAATGATTTGGTATATGTGTATGTTGTAAAATGATTACCACAGTAAGTTTAGTTAACTTTCATCACCACATATATTTACAATTTTCTTCTTTATAATGAGAACTTTTAAGATCTACTCTCTTAGAAGCTTTCAAATATAAAATACAGTGTTGTTAACTATAGTCACCATGCTGTACATTACATCCCCAGGACTTATTTATCTTGTAACTGGAAGTTTGTACCTTTTGACCACCTTCACCTATTTCGCAACCCTCCCCTTCCCACATCTCTGGCAACCACTAGTTTGTTCTTTGGTGTTTTTTTTTTTTTTGGCCATACCACGTGGCTTGTGGGATCTTAGTTCCTGAACAGGGATTGAACCTGGGCCCCCAGCAGTGGAATCGAGGAGTCCTAACCACTGGACCACTAGGGAATTCCCTGTTCTTTGTATCTATGAGTTCAGTGTTTTAGATTCCATATATAAGTGAGATCGTATAGTATTTGTCTTTTTCTGTCTGACATTTCATTTAACATAATGACCTCAGGGTCCATTCATGTTGTCTCAAATGGCAGGATTTCCTTCTTTTTCATAGATGAATACTAGTCCATTGTGTGTGTATATACATACCACATTTTCTTTATCCATTCATCTGCTGATGGACACTTAGGTTGTTTCCGTGTCTTGACTACTGTAAATAATGCTGCAGTGAACATGAGGGTGGACATAGAGCTGTCTTTAAATCAATATTAACTTATCCCAATTGTCCAAAGATTCACCTGTTTATCAGAAATAGTACATGAACCTTTAAAAATACAATTTAAAACCTTGTATTCCAGGACCAATGTTAAAGAATCTTTAAGTTATGCTTCAAAAATTTATCTAATAATTATTTTAACACAGGCTATCATTTACATGTACTTGTTCATATTTTAAAAACAAAAAGTAGTTAATGAACTTTTTCTTATAGATATTTTGATTATCTGGACTAGAATATTCCTAGAGTGTGTACATAACAGATTTTAAATCAAGTAATCAACAATTTCCCAAGTGAAGGGAAAAGAGAGGAAAAACAGGAAAGAAAAGAGAGGAGCTGGTTTCAGACAACTAAGGAACTATTTCTGTAAAGTACTAATTCTCTTCCTTCTTCAAGGAAAAGGAAGTTTCGATGCAGAAAAACTCATGACAGTTGATTTAAAAATACTCAGGCCCTTCACAATTAAGTAAACTTTTATTTTTGAAATAATTTTAGAGTAAAGCTGCAAGGATACTACAGAGCGGTCCTAAACACTCATTTACTTTCTCCTATTGCCAACATCTTACATACAATCACTGTACATTTGTCAAAACTAAGAAAGTTAATAATGGCCCATTACTATTAACTAAACCTGAGACTTTGTCTGGACTTCAGTAGTTTTCCCAGTAACATCCATTTTCTATTTCTGGATGTGGTTTAAGACAGACCTGTCAGTCATCATGTCTCCTTAGTTTCCTCTGGTCTGTTAAGTTTTGAGGAGTACTGATCAGGTATTTTACAGACTGTCCCTCAATTTTGGTTTATGTGAATTTTTTTCATATTTAGACTAGGTTATAGAATGGAAAGAATATCACAGAAGTGAAGTGTCCTTCTCATGACCTCATAACAGGGGGTTATATGGGATCAATATAACTTAATATTGGTAATGTTTACCTTGACCACCTGGCCAAGGTAGTGTTTGCCAGTTTCTCCACTGTAAAGTTACTCCACTCTCCCCTTTGCACACTCTAGTCTTTAAAAGTTAGTCATTAAGTCCAGCCCACATTCAAGGGAGAGGGGACTTAAGGTCTATCTCCTGAAGTGGGGGGAGTATCACGTTAAGCTGAATAGTGTTCCCACTGAAGATATCGACATTCTGATCCCCCAACAATGTTATCTTTTATGGCAAAAGGGATTTTGCAGATGTGACTAAATTGAGGATCTTGCAGGGAGAGAATATCCTGGATTAGCCAAGTGGGCCCTTAAATAATTAATTACAAAGATCCTTACAAGACAGGAGCAAGAAGGTCAAAAGCAAGAGAAAATGATGTGATGAAGGAAGCAGAGACTGACGTGGCCAGAAGCCTACTAACATAAAAGAGGGTGGACAAGCAGACAGAAGACAGGACATGGTTTTAAAGCCAAATTTTTACATGAGAACACCAAAGTTTGACCAGAGTCCCCAAATCCCTGCAATCAAGTAGTAAACTTGACTTAGAAGGGTAATTTTTTACCATCAGCTTGTCAAGAACTATGAAAATCAATTGTATCTAGTGATGGTGAGTATGTGGGGACATAAATAGTTGTTAGGAATACAAATTACCCTGACTTTTAGGGAAAATAATCTGACAATAATCTTACATTTTTATTTATTTATTTATTTTTAAGTTTTTGACCGCATTGCACGGCATGGGGGGATCTTAGTTCCCTGATCAGGGATCCAACCGTGCCCCCTTCAGTGGAAGCACGGAGTCTTAACCACTGGACCGCCAGGGACGTCCTCATCTTAAATTCTTAAGTGTACACATTCTTTGACAAAGCAATCCCACTTTTAGAAATCCCTTTTATAGAAATGAAAGCACAAGTTCATAAAGATAAATGCAGAAGGATGTATACTTCAGCATTCATTATGTTCATTATAATATTGCCTATTTTGTTTTTAATGTGGTGCAAAAAGATGTTATAAGTATCATATTTGCTTTTGAACATTTACTTCTCCCCAGAGCTAATCCATCAGCAAATCTGATCTCCTTTCCTCCAAAAAATGTGTTCTAGATCTGTCCACTACTCTCTACTAAAATTATTTTTCTGGTCAATAAACATAGATCAATATATTTTTATATATTAGAAATTATATAATATTGCTGGTTTTGCATATAGTGCAATTTAAATATTCTACCATTATTTTGTCTTTTACTATCATAATGAATAGGTTCTATCAATTACAGTATGGTGTTTATGCTTAGTTTTAAAAGGACTGCAGGACTTCCCTGGTGGTCCAGTGGCTAAGACTCTGCGCTCCCAATGCAGGGCGCCTGGGTTTGATCCCTGGTCAGGGAACTAGATCCCGCATGCTGCAACTAATTGTCCACATGCCTCAACTAAAGATCCCACATGCTACAACTAAACAAAGATTCTACATGCCCCATCTAAGGATACCGTATGCCACAATGAAGATCTCACGTGCTTCCCTGGTGGTCCAGTGGCTAAGACTCTGCGCTCCCAATGCAGGGCGCCTGGGTTTGATCCCTGGTCAGGGAAGTAGATCTCACACACATGCCACAACTAAAGATCCCGTGTGCTGCAACTAAGACCCGGTGCAGCCAAATAAATAAATACATACATACATAAAATATTTTAAAAATAAATAAATAAAAATAAAAAGGACTGCATAAATGTTGATAAATGCAAACAATATTTATAATTTTCTCTATAATCACTGGATTACTTTGGTTTTATTGGCAAGAGTGATCAGGTGAAAACTATGCCCAGATGAACATTGGAGAAAACATTCCTAAGCATTTTATACATATAAAGATAATTTTAGCACTGTACACTTATTGCTGTTTAAAATGATGTTTCCTTCTTTGTTGTAAAATTATCTCTTTCAAGAGATACTTTGTAAATCTTAGTTTTAAGACTTTAGGATTCATGGCTATGCAATTTGATCAATGAATTTCCAAAAATCACTCAACAATGAAGGCCCTTGTTATTTTTATTATCTATAGCACAAGGTCTGTCCTCTCGTTAATCATTTTTAATTTCCATCCTTAGAACTTCTTTAGCACTGCTTCTTCCTTAAGACCAGAATCACAGGCAGCATTCTGGTGATAATTCATGGTGTAGTATTATTTGTTTACAAAACTCTTTCTCCATTTTGATCAGCAATGTTGGCTGCCTTGGCAACGGTACCTCATCTGGATGATGTCTTCACTACTTGTAGACACTGAAATCATTGCTGTTTTCTAACACCACCTTGTGATGGTCGATAAGGAAAAGGACAAACCAAAAAAAATAAAAAATAAAAAAATCCAAAGAGGAGTCTCATGATTCGCTCTTGTTAGAAGGATAAGTAACATTTGTATAATACTTTATAATTTACAAGAATTTTTACCCACTTCATGAAACCTCAAAACAAACCTTTGAGGCCATCAGTATCATACCCACTTTACAGATGAAGATAACCTAGATAAGAGCTGTGGTGGGGGAACTACATTTCTTGGATCTGAATCCTCCGCTCTTCTCATTATGTTACACTGCTTTCCACCACAACTACTAAGGGACTCAGTTTTTTGTTTGTTTTCCCTTTCTCCAAACCATTTCCTTTGCTTAGTTCCCTCTGGAATAAAAGCTTAGAAAGCTTTTACCCTCCTGAATGTATTTTTAGGAAATAACGAATTCACTATGCCATTTATTATTCATGAGTTCTAAAGTGTGCAGTAGTACCAAGGTAGCAAATGCATACTCACTGGTAAAGTAGTAAGTTTGCACTTGACAACGCTTAACACAGAAAGGCATTACTGTTTCATCCCATGTGAAACATCACTGGTGCATAGTGTGGGTTGTGTTGAGGACGCCGGAGGAAGTGGCGGTGAACAAGTTTAACGCCAAATTGTGTAACTTGAATTTTACCTTGTTGAGTTTCCGCTGTTGAGCACAAGATACAAGATCCGTCCTAACAGGTCTCTCTTTTTTTCCTTATAGTTGACGTTGGCTGTACTCTCAAGAGCCCTTTGCTCTCTTAGCTGCTGTGCTTCCCTGGTTTCTTCTGCACAGAATCTTCCAGAATTGCTCTTTTTCTGGACACGCTGGTCCACTGGACAGTCGGGGAATGGGTCCCAATCTTCCATGCCATTCTCACTTACCTCCCTTAGGTCCCTAATGTACCTGGTTGTCCTGACATGCCGCCGGCTCCATGGGCTCACCCTACTTTACTGAGCCCGAGCTTCTCCTGATCGTTTCTCCACCGCTCTTCAGGGCGGTCCGTGTAGGTTCCGAGACTCTCAGAGGGAGGTAGCAAGCTCTGCCACTTGTCCTGTTCCCCGATCCACCCCCGCAGACTTCCTGGGGCCAGGTTTAGCTTCTCACTGCGGACGCGGCGGATTCCCCTTTCTCCAAACAGTACACTGGAAAACCTCGGATTGCTGACACCCTCCTCCTCGCCGACCCAGCGCGCGAGGACCGGCCCACAAAGGCTTCCGCGGCCTGCGCATGCGGACTTGGCGGCTGCCACACAGCTCCCCGGCCGCCTCCCTCCGACCCGCCGCGGCGGTTTGGAGCTCCTGACAGCTCCACCGCAGGCGGACGCAATCTTGTCTCGTGCTTCCACGTTATCCTATCAGAGAAGGGGCGGGGGCGGCGCCCCCCACAGCCTATCAGCGCGAACCACGACCCCGGCGAACCCTGTAGGAAAGTGGCCAGGAAGAAGGCGATTGGGCGGCGGCGGCGCTCGGGGCGTAGCCCCGCCCGGGCCCCGCCTACCGCTGCTTTCCTCCGCGGGGCGCCAGCCGCCGTAGGCCCGAGCAAGAGCGGACGGCGGGCGGGCGCAGCTGTAGCCTGAGCACCGGCGGGGGCTGGTGGGCCCCGCACCTTTGCTTCTCCTCAGCGCCCGCGCCCTCGGACATGGTGGCCCCCGGCTCTGTGACCAGCCGGCTGGGCTCGGTGTTCCCCTTCCTGCTGGTTCTGGTGGACATACAGTACGAAGGTGAGTCGTGTCCTGCCCCGGCCGGAGGAGCGGGCTCCCGGTCCAGGCCTCGCAGTGCTTCCCCGCCTCCGTCCCGGCACGAGTCTCCGGGCGGCCCGGGCGGTGGGGCGGGAGCCGGGAACTCCGCGGCCTGGCTTGGGCCTAAGCCCGCCTTTGGGCGGGGGCCGGCTCCCGGTTCCGGGTTTGTCTGGGGAAGAGGTGCGGGGACCGGCGGGCCGCGGGGCCGGGACAGCGGGTTTGGAGTGAGGAGTGGGGCCGATGGGGTCGGGGGGAAGCGGGGCACCGGGCAGCGGCTTCTGGGGCGTCCTGGGACGCGGAGACCCGGGCAGCCGTCGGCTCCCGGCCTCGCTCGGGACCCTCGCTTGGCGCCTGGGGACTCTTGGTCAGTGGTGCTGGGAGGAGGCGGTAAAGGTGTCCCAAGGGGAGGCGTCTTTGGCTTTGGAGTTCCGGGGGATTGGCGGTGGGGAGGATGTCCTGCTGAGTAAGGCGAGGGGGACAGTGTTGAATGTTAAAAGTGAGTAACCATCACCCCGCTCTGCTCTGTCTTGTGTCTAGAAGTTGTTAGGTTGCTGCGTTAAGGAGCCGGTGCAGGCATTCAAGCTCCCGGCGGGCAGGGCACTAAGTTTGTGGCTTTGCAGTTCCCAGCCTGTTGTTGGTTCAGCTTTCCTATTACGAGTTCTCTGAAAAAATGTCCCCGTAAGAAGATACGAATGCTTAAGCTTCACTACGGTCCTACAGTTGGGAATGTTGGCCACTCTAACAGAACCCCAAAAATAGAGGGCTGTCCCGTCTTAGTTGTCAGCTTGAGGAGTACGAGTGAAACCTCCAAGTGCCCATTGAATTGACGCTCCTAACTTGGTTACCCTGCGAAATAGTCGAGTATAATGACATACCACGTGTACCGACCTATTTTCGTCCCCATGAATAGGCCAGTAGTCAAATTAAACATTTTAATATTGGACTTAATATTAGAGGGAGTGAGGAGCTGACGTTGGGAATTGTTTATGGTAAAATCCCCTCAAAATTATAAACTTACAAAAAGGAGTAATACTCTCCAATTTTTAGGTGTCATTTATGGCAGTGGTTTTTTTTTTTTTTGGAGGGGGTGTTCCCCTGGAGGCCATATATTTTTTGGAACCCCAAATCAAGATATATAGTGTGATAACATTGGGACAAAGAATTTGACAGTGAAATTGGAATGCCTGGACCACTTTAATATAGGTCATGTATTCCAGTTCTTCTGCGTTTTCTGATGTTAACACCTCCTGCCCGTTGAAGTTTAGCGTTAATCCTCAGTTGTCATTAATTAATTATGGCCACTAAAGAGAAAGTTGCCTATATTCTGCTTAACATCAATTATTTTTTAAGTTACACAGGTACACACTTTTGAATGATTTGCTTTTTCCACTAGCTTGTAGACCACCTTTTAAGAATCGCTCTTCTGTATATGATTCTGTAGGACTCATAACACTTCATGTCTCTCCTGTGGTATTTTCCAGAAGGAAAAACCTCACCAGAGAGCTTTTCTGTATGGGAGGCATTGGTAACATTTCTCAGAGGGGTGCTAAAGTGCTGTCTTCTTTAGCATGTTGTCTGTGTAAAGTAGCAGGGACTTGGTACAGGTGGTAGGGAAGAAAGGAAAAAGATATTACATTTATTGAAGGTCTGCTGTATGCCAGGCACTGTCCTAGACACCTTTCTGTAAGCTGTCTCTTATTCATGGAGGTATGTGATGTTATTTCTGCTTTACAAATGAGGGAACTGAGGCTCCAAGAGTTTAATTAACTTGGATAAGGTCACATAGCTGTTAACTCTAAGAGCCATAAGTTTAACTCAAGTTATTTGACTCTGAAGTTCATCTTGTGTGTGGGCTAAAAACAGAAGTTAAGTGGGTGACAGCATAATGTGGGCCCAAGCATTTGTAAGTGGTGGCAGCTGAGAAAAATCAGCATTTTTGTTTGTTTGCTTGCCACCAGCAATAATGAACAGGAAGGTGATTTCCTGACATGTTTAATACAGCGGTTCTCAAGCTTGAGTGTGTATCACCTGGAGAGCTTTTTAAACAGAGTGCTGAAACTTACTCCCCCAATTTTTGATTCAGTAAGTCTAGGTAGGACCTGAAATTTTGGATTTCTAAAAAGAAATCACTGGTGAGAATCACTGATGTAATAAATTATATAGCGGAGTTAACTTAGGTATCTGTTATTACATATCTATTATTTTATTTGGTGATGGGGATATAAAGATAAGAACCTCTGACATTCATTAGCAAATGGTTAGCTCCTGTTTTCCCAAATAAGTTCTGCCTCTGGGCTCTCTAACCTAAATGTCCTCTGGAGTCATTCAGGACTATGTGATCCCACTATTAGGCTTAAGGCTTGGGGAGAGAAGAAATAAATGAGAACGGGTGTGAGAAGAGTGAATGAGAAACAAGAACTTGCATATGTTGGAGACTGTCGCCAATAATTAGCTTAGCTGGCCTAGTTTTTTCTGATTTAAAATATTCATCTTTTTTTTTCTAGGCTTTTCTATTAATGTAATTCAGAGAAAGAAAATATGTGATAGGCTCATGAATTGAAAGGTTAAATCTTTTAGCACCCCTTTTCAAAAAGGCCTTTGAAAGAGGGAAGTCCAAAGCACTAGTTTGGGAATAGAATTTTTGGAGCAGAAAGAAAACTTTAGTATAAGTGTCTACTTTAGTATTCTCATATTACAGATAAGGAAGCTATTTTAATTCTCTGCTAATGGTGTGTTCTATTTGGTGATTTAAGTAGGAACACAGCCTGGGAACCAAACCTTCTTTTATCTCTTTTTCTTCCTTAACATTCTTTCAGGACTCAATTTTTCTTTATTTCACTGAACTGATCTGACTAAACCATATATTTTGGACATTGGGAAAAGGATAGTTAGAAATCTCCTGAGTACAAAAGATGGTGATACTTTTTATATGAATCTAACTTACTAAAAGTATGTTTTGTGTTCTCTAGGATTTTCTTGACATTATTTAAATATGAAAAGAATAAAGTAGCAAAAACAAAGGACTTTAAGTAATTTATATACAGTAGTCCCCCCTTATCTGTGGTTTTGCTTTTCTCGGTTTCAGTTACTTGTGGTCAACCATGGTCTGAAAATATTAAATGGGAAATTCCAGAAATAAACAATTCATAAGTTTTAAATTGCGAACTTTTCTGAGTAGCATGATGAAATCTCGCGCTGTGTCACTTAGGTCATGAATCATCCCTTTGTCCCATGTATCCCGCCTGTTAGTCAATTAGTAGCTATCAGGATTATCAGCAGTATCACAGGGCTTGTGTTCAGGTAACCCTTATTTTACTTAATAATGGCCCCCAAATTCAAGCCTAGTGATGCTGACAATTCGGAAATTTGGATACGCCAAAGAGAAGTAAAGTGCTTCCTTTAAGTGAAAAAGTGAAAGCCCTTGATTTAGTAAGGAAAGAAAAAAAATTGTATGCTGAGGTTGCTGATATCCACGTTAAGAAAGAATCTTCTATCCGTAAAACTGTGAAAAAGGAAAAAAATTTGTGCTAGTTTGGCTGTCGCAACTCAGACTGCAAACGGTGCGGCCACAGTGTGTAAGTGCTTAGTTAAGATGGAAAAGGCATTATATTTGTCCAGTAAGATATTTGGAGAAGAGGGGACCACATTCACATCTTTTATTACAGTGTATTGTTATAAGTGTTCTATTTTATTATTGTTGTCAATCTCTTACTGTGTTTAATTTATAAATCAAACTTTATCATAGGTGTGTATGTATAGGAAAAACATAGTGTATATATAGGGTTCGGTACTGTCTGTGGTTTTGGTATCCACTGGAAGTCTCGGAATGTATTTCCTGAGGATAAGGGGAGATCTTATAAACTAAGTATTTTAGCAGATGATCAGATTCCTTCTAGAATTATTTTAAATTCATTTAATGATATAGGCAATAGTTAGCAATAGTGTCCAAGTCCCAATTCACTTGACTAGTTAGCATTGCTAAGTGCCCAGAAATGCAGTTGATTAGATTCTGTGGGACAGGGGGAGTTGTTCTGAGATGGGTGCCCTGTAGTAATTAGGCTTTACTTTCCCATATGAAGTTAATTAATTGTGGTTAAGTTTAATTTCTGTTGCCATAGTGTTCTTTGGTTATTGTCCAGCTAATAATCTTTGTTTCTATGGAAATAATCATGGGAACCCAATCACCTGCTCTTAAGAACAAAAACATCATGTCAACCATAAATTGATTTTTCAAGATCTTTGGAATGCTGCTTTAAAAAAATTTTTTTAATAAGTTTAAAAAATCTGATGAGTTTATGTTATATGGAGTTCTGGAATATGGAGAAGACTCATTTAATCAGTTAGCAGAGGCTTCACTGTAGTGTTCTTTGGTGAGGTATATGTAGTATAGAACTCTTGGTTTTTGTCTTTGAGTTTACAGACCGCTTGGGGATATAAAACATGCTTTGTGAAGCATCCATGTCCTCTTACCTCCTTTCTCAGTGTAGATTTAGTGGTCCATGTTGTAGTCACTCCACTGAAAACATCCTTTAATTTTCTTGCCCCTGTACTCTTTTGTTTTACTCACTTGGCAAAATTTGAACTGATTAAATCCAACTTGGCCAACTTGTTTGTCAAACCTCAGAGCTGAACATGGATGGAGAAAAATGAAGATAACCTTGCTGACTGGTCTCATTTTAAGCATATAATCTCTATTTCACATGCACACTCAGTACTGCTAACATTCCTACAATTCCCTAGTATGCCTATTGAAAATCATTGTCTCAAACCTCTTCCTCTTTCCTTAAATCTCCAATTTAAACCCTCCTTTTCTTTCTTCTGTTGCCTCATTCTTTTAGACCTTATCTTTATGGGGAAAATGAAAGCCATCACAGGGCAATTTCCTCTTCTTTCTACCTCTGAATTTACTAGCCTACTTGCATCTCTACCCATTCTGCTAATTTTCTTATATTAATGGATAAAGCATCTCTATTCCTGGAAAAATCCAATTCCTATACTTATGCCCTGGATTCCATTTCGTCTTGCCTTCTGAAAATATTGCTTCTACAGTTATTGTTTTTCTCCTGTATCATCATTTTCTTCCTCTTCTGGGTCATTGACATCAGCACTTCAACATGCTATAGTGTTTCCATTATAGTGTTTCCACAGTTTTGATAGCAGAACTTTAAAGAGTGGTTGGTAGTCTCTACTGCTATATTCTCATCTTCTGTTCTCTTCTCAACCTAATACTCCACTAATACCGCAAAGCCTTACTTATCTGACTCCTATTTATTTATATCTCTTTTCATCTTAATCTTCTCCATCACTAGGCTCCTACACATCAACTTTACTTCCAAATGCCAAGCTCATGTTTTGACTGTCTTTATTCCTGTTGTTCCTATACTGTTAAGATTTCAGAGAACAGCCAAATGAGCATTCATGTTTCAGTCCTGACATATTATGTAAGAAGCACGCTCTAGTTCAGTTAATACTCTCCCTTTACCTTTTTGTATTTTCTTCATAAAACTTCATATTGTCTTGAACTACCTCATTTGTATTCCTTGTCTGTCTGTTCCTCTAGAATATAAGCTTTATGGAAAACACTCTTGTCTCTATACCTAAAACATGTTGACGTGAAGTAGATGTGCAATAAATATTTTCAGAATGGATGAGTGAGGTTGACTGTTTTAACTTTTTTTTTTTTTTTTTTGGTAAGGACCATTGCACACTTATTTTCCAAGTTGAAATTCCTTGAACAAGGAGTCCCATCACAATATTTATGCCTCCATAGTTAATTGAAACAAAGACTAATGTCCATTGAAATTGAGCAAACTTGGTTACAATAGATTTTCTTTTCCTAGTTTACCCAGGAAGATTTCGTGCAGGCATTGTTCATATGTACTTGCTACATAACTACTCAGCCTTTTCTTCCTTTCAGTTTGGCTTCGTATACTAAAACACTTTTTAGGTTAGAGTAATTGGAAAGAGATGCTTCCAAGGTCTAGGGTTTCCAGCTCAGTGTATTTTTATTAAAAATGTTTCATCATTGGTCCTCACTGACTGTGGAATTGCTAAGATAATGAACTTCTTGCTCTTTCTGTGGCCAGATTCCACTGTTTTCTGTGTTGCTGTCATGAGACTTTTTTCAGACTCTGCCCCATCTTGCTTTGATCTTGGATTTAGATAGGACCTTTTACAGACAGTACTTTTTTTTCCCCTTGTGTTCCTTTTTAGAATGATCTTAAGGTTCTCCTCCTCCCTGACATTCTAAGTGCTCCAACCTGAACAACCGCCCTCAACTTGCTTCTGTTCTGCCACCCGGCCTTGGCTTGAGCCGTAGCGTCTCTGCCCTTTTGTTCTTGCCTTTTTCAGTCTGGTTGCTCCAGCCTTGATTGTGACTCTCAGCACGTTCACACTTTTAACCCCTCAACTTTATGTTTCTTAAAATTCTTTATATTTTGCTCTCTAAAATATGACAGATTCTAATACTAACTTCAGTGAAAGACTTAGCTACTCCACCTTTTTTCCTGTCCTTCCTGTAAATTTTGCTGACCTTTGTTGATGCTGTCTATGGAGAAACCTACTGTTTAATTCTGTTCAGGAGATGGCAGGATGTTTGGTTGCCTGATCTCTCAGAATTAGGAGACTGCTTTCATTGTCACTGTCTCCCAGGATGTGGCAATGGAATAAAAAATTATCCATGGCTCAAAATAACACAGTTGAGATATTGCAAAAACAGCCACATTTGCAATTTTTTGAGAAACATATTGGTGTCTTTATGAGTCTTTGGTAGTAGTATCAGTTTGATTTTTTAATTGTTATTACATATCTTAGCTTCTATTACTCTGATGAATTATACATCTAAGAAGGAATTTAGTTACATTCATTCAATAAATATTGAGTGTCCGCTTTGTGCAAGGTACTGAACTAGGTGATAAAAAGAAGAAAAGACCGTTCATTCTCTCCGACTTGCTTTTGATCAGGTTTGGGACTATGGGGGTTGTGAGAGGCAGGCAAACTGTGAAGGTCAGCTTATTGAGATGGTGGTGTTACACAGTGAAGTCGTGACCTTGTGAGTGGAGGGATACACAGTAAAGCAGGAGCATAGGAAGAACTTTCCCCTCCTTCTCACTGAGGTAGTTAGGGAAAGTCTCACAAAGGAACCAGAATTTGAGGGCAGAATCCTGACGGAGGAGTAGAAATCTTCCAGGTGGGCAAGTGGGGAAGGTCTTTTCATGGAATAGCAAGTTTAAAGGGATGCAGCATAAGAACTAGTATGTTCAGGAAAGTCCAACCAGTTCATTATGTTATTGGAGTATAAAGTAAGAGGTGAAGGAGTGAGGGGTGATAAGGCTGGACCCACATCAAGGGACCTGATCAAGAAGGGTCTTGTTTGCCTTTAGATCTGAAGGGACTTAGGTTGAATCTAGCCAGCGACCTGAAAATACTGCAGAATTGTTACTAGGAGTGCATCTTGGGAGGATTGCTCTTGCAGTAGCATGGGGGCTGGATTTGGAGGAAGGTGAGGGAGGATCCCAGTTAGGAGGCACACCATCTCTTTCGGGAAGAAGGGGGCCTACGCAACCGCCACGTACACTATGGCAAGTTCTGTTATGGAAAAGTGACCAAGGTGCCCTGGAGGAATGATAATTCTCCCTGGATGATTGAAGTTTTTGTAGAGGAAGTGGTATTTACTTATCACGTTATTAAATAGAAATTATATTGGGTAAAATTGTAACATAATAAAGATCTGAGTTTTATTTAAAAGGCACAGAGAAATGCTGGATACCTCTTTTAATCATAGAAGGCAAGAGAAACTTAGTTTGGAGAGGAGCTCAACCTTTGGGGTGACAGTATACATAACTTTTTGGAGAGATACCACATTACTTTATTTGAAGGAATAGTACAAATGAAAGAATGTAGGTGGATGTTTTGGTGCAACTTATAGAAGAGGTGAAGGTGACCCCAATGTGCATGCACTGCCTTGGTGACCAGGAAAGTGACCCTGTGGCCGTGGGAAGCCAGCCCGAGGCTCAGCTCTCGGTGTCCCTGTCCCCCAGGGTGTGCTTGTAAGAGAGATACTTTGCCATGCCAGATTCCTGGGCCCCCATTTGTGCAAGCTGGTGTCATGGTCACCCAGTTCTTCGGATTTCATCTGCCCATTCAGGTAGTGAGTATCAGTGAGATCACACAAGTAGGTATCATTTGTCCGTGAACAGTTTGTGCCGTTCCAGTAGGGACTGATTCACACTGTTTTCCAAGTGTAACCCATGTTCTGTTGCATTCAGCCAGCTTGCTCCGTCATCATGGTTTAGTGTCTTGGTATCCTGAAGAGTTTGGGATTCAGCCACCTCGTTGGTTCTGTTCTGCAGCTTCATCAGTTTCTCAGCATATTCTCTCTCCTCATGACACTGCTGAAGAAAATATTAGGCAGTGTCCTTCACAGCCACACCATCGGGGTCAAAGCAGCAAGACACGGCCAGGTAGACGGAGGAGGCATAGAGCTTCAGGTGGATCTGGTGGTTGATGGGGGCCTCCGAGTCCTGGTGGTCGCTCCGGCACACCCGCGAGGGGGCCTCAGTCATGGTGGCGGGTGGCCGAGGAGGGGCCTCCAGGGTGCTGTGGGGAGGTGTTGCGGCGACGGTTTGACCCAAGCTCTGTCAAGCCCTGTTGAAGCAGGACACTGCTGTGGCTCTCTGTGAAGAATGTCTGGCCGGGGGCATCTGGACAAAGTACTTCAGGGAACTTCGCAAATGTGTTCTTGGTTCCCACTAGACTTCAGGCTCCGCTTGTGAGGTTGGAAAGGATTGTGGCTAAAATGTTGCATTAAATGATGGGTTCCATGAATGAAGCATACAAGGCTTAGTAGCTGTGGAAAGAAAGCTTAGCCTGGTTTATATGGGGAAAAGTTTCTTGAGCTGTGCTGCAAAGAAAGCTAGGCTTTGGAATTGAATCTTATTGTGACAGTTACTGTGAGTCTTCAGGCAGGTTGGGTAACTTCTTTGAGCCTCAGATTCCTCAGTTATAAAAGTATGAAAGATGTTTACTTTCTAGGTTTGTTGTGAAAATTAAGTGAAATAAATATACTGAAAGTATCCACCATATAGTAGGTTCTTAATTTCTTTCTGTGTTACATCTTTCCTGTTAGACATTTTCATGACTGGATAAGGAAAGTACTGTGACTAATGGTTTATCTCCTATCCAAATTTCTTACCTCCTCAAGCAATCTGGAATCTTCTATTCAGTACATTGATTTGATCTTCCCTTTTGAGAAAATGTAAATGGGAGATGTTTGAAATCTTCTTGCTAATTTGAAGACTACCTCCTTTCCCCGACATGTTGAGAACACATAGATAAACCCATCAACTTGCCCTAGGAAGTAATTGTTCTTACTCTAACAGGCTGGATCCTTCCATAGCCCACACACAGCATTTTCGCCATTCTTATTCCATCCCTAGTTCATTCTCTAGTATCATTTTAACATGGTTTCTGCACACATGTTTCTTCATAAGTGATGCACAATCCTTTATATTTTACACTAGGAACTGTAAATGTTTATGGGTGTAGAGTTTATATTAGAATTTACCTTTAGAAGATCAAAATGAACTATCTTTAATTGTTTTAATTTCCCCACCTCTATCTCTTAAAAAGATTTAAATAAAACCTTATTTTGTGAAATTTTCTACATTTACAAAGGTGGGGAATGGTATTATGAATCCCCAAGTACTAATCTCCCAGTTTTAACAATTTTCAACCCCTGACCAATCTTATTTCATCTATACCTGTGGATTATTTTGGAACATTTCACATGACGTCATTTCATTCATAAATATTTTCGTATTTATGAAAGATAAGGACTTTAAAATTTTAGAGTCTATCATTTATATTCCCCGCAGTGTCTGATTATAATGCTATATCTTTGAATTACAGTTTAACGAAAACGTTGAAGGCAGGGTTATTTTGCTCTTCTTTCCTGACTTACTTGGCTGCTTAATTATAAAATGTGTCTTTAGCGTTAACAAATATTCTCTAAAAGTTTTCAGTTGCAAGTGATTATTTAATCAGTACATTGTTAACAACACACATTCCTCAGTTTACTTTCTTTTTAAGCGCGTGAATACATTCTTACTAGAAAAAATTAAACAGTACAGAAATACATACTATATCTTCTTTTTAAAGCATAAATGAAATCTGAGTATATTTACTGTAATGCAACTTGCTATCCTTGGTTCACACCACACGGTCCTTTCCATTCTTGTCTGCCTCTAATCTGTTTTCCACACCGCAGCCAAAGTTATCTTTTTAAACTGTAAATCAGATAGTCAGTTCCTTGCTAAAAACCTATCTAATGATTTCTCTTTGCTCTTAGAATAAAACCCAGATTTCTTACCATAGCCTGCAAGGCCCAGTGTGATCTGTATTGCCTGAATCCTCTATCCTTCTTTTTTTTAACATCTTTATTGGAGTATAATTGCTTTACAATGGTGTGTTAGTTTCTGCTTTATAACAACATGAATCAGTTATACATATACATACGTTCCCATATCTCCCCTCTTGCACCTCCCTCCCTCCCACCCTCCCTATCCCACCCCTCTAGGTGGTCACAAAGCACCGAGCTGATCTCCCTGTGCTATGTGGCTGCTTCCCGCTAGCTATCTATTTTACATTTGGTAATGTATATATGTCCATGCCACTCTCTCACTTCGTCCCAGCTTCTTAACATGCTGGGAGCCTCCTTTTGATTTCTTAAAGTTGAGCTTGGTCCTACCCAAGCCCTTTGAGCTTATTTTCTGCTCGTTGCCTGGTCATATTCTGGCATGTTAGAGGCTTCTTGTCATTCAGGACTGCTCTCCTGCCTTTTATGCTTTAACTCAAACATCTTCTCAGGGAGGACTTATTTGACTATATTAAGTACTACATTAAGTACTCCTCTTCCTTCCCTCTGGCATAAATGATCTTGTTTATCCACCTTTTTCTCCACTGCATCCCTACTGCTAGATTAGTCAGTGCATAGACATTTGGTCTGTTTTTTTTTTTTTTTTTTTTTTTTTTTGCGGCACGAGGGCCTCTCACTGTTGTGGCCTCTCCCGTTGCGGAGCACAGGCTCCGGACGCGCAGGCTCAGCGGCCATGGCTCACGGGCCCAGCCGCTCCGCGGCACGTGGGATCTTCCCGGACCGGGGCACGAACCCGCGTCCCCTGCATCGGCAGGCGGACTCTCAACCACTGCGCCACCAGGGAAGCCCCATGTTCTGTTTTTTAATGTGTGTGGCATCTGTAAGAATGTCAATTGTATTCATTTATAGATTTTTATTTTTTATTTTTTTGCTCCACTAAGTTTTGTTCCTTAATTTTCTTATTTGGTGTTAGTTTCTTATGGATTGATTTTATGATTATCTTTGTTTTTCAGAATTGCTCATTGCTAATCTTTGAATTCTGATTGTGGGAGAAGGCTGATTGCCTGTCTGGAGGCTGAGAAATCCCCAGGACCCCTTCCTTTTCTTTGTGTCAGAGTTTGGATCCCTCAGAGAACTGCAGCCACCTGCATGGTACATTTCCCCTGAGAGGGTCTTTGGATATGATTTTGCCCACCAATCTAATCCTGTCCTTTTTATGTTTTGAGAATTTTTCCCAAGTTTCTGTTTTTTAGGTGGCCCTCTTCTTCTTTAAAAAAATTTTTTTTCCAGCAAGGTTATGCATTTATCTTTTTAAGTGAATTCTGTCTTCTAGAATTTGAGCATGTTGGGAAGTAGGCTCATGGGCTTAGGTTGACTGTCTTAGTCTAGTCCCCATGGACTACTTTCTTCAAAACAAATTTTTTTTAATGTAAGGGGTAGTTTTTATCAGCCAGTCTTCTCCTCATTGAAAGGATTTAAATTAAAAAAAAATTGTTTTTGGAAAATCTTAAAAATATACCAAAGTAGAGAAAATAGTATCATTTACCACTGTGTACCGTTTGTCACCCAGCTTCAAAAATTACCAACCCTGGGTTGCTCCTATTTCATCTATATTTTCATCTTCCTCTCCAAGATTATTTTGAAGTCAATCCCATTCTTCACATTATGTATTCTGTAAATACTTCAGTATGTGGCAGAGACTCCAATGTAAGGCTGGAAAATAGCCTCTCTCTTCAGAGTCCATGATTACCTGCAGTCTAGGGAGTTCTCATAAAGCTAAAGTCTGCTGGATTCTCCTCGTTGCTTTTTTGGGAGAGACTGCCTTAGTCATTACTGTTATGGCCACAGTCTTACATATAGATTTCAGTAACATTTGTTAAATGAAACATTAATTTCCATAATCTTCGTTATGAAAAGTAGGTTATATTTTTGGATATGGTATGGAATAGGTGGAAACAGGTGACCCTCACATTCTGGATATAATCAATTTCTAAATCTATATTGCATAGTGAATTTTCACAGGGCAGGAGCCTATATCTTCATTTTAAGTGGGAAAAATAACAGTACTTTCCCAGCCCACTGAAATCCCCTAACTGATTTCGCCAAATTTTACCCACACGCTCTTAAATAGGTTAGATATTTTCACATTGTTGCCTTAAACTAATAGGGCTCTGCAGGACCCTGAGTTTTTTTTTTTTTTAATTTATTTTATTGAAGTTTAGTTGACTTAAAATGTGTTAATTTCTGCTGTACAAGCACAGTGATTCAGTTATACGTATATATATATATATATACACACACACATACATTCTTTTTCATATTCTTTTAGGGTTTATCACAGGATATTGAATATAGTTCCCTGTGCTATACAGTAGGACCTTTTTATTTATCCATTCTATATATAGTAGTTTGCATCTGCTAATCCCAAACTCCCAATCCATTCCTCCCCCCACCCCCTTTTCCCCATTGGCAACCACAAGTCTGTTTTCTGTCTGTGACTCTGTTTCTGCTTTGTAGATAAGTTCATTTGTGTCATATTTTAGATCCCACATATAAGTGATATATGGTATTTGTCTTTTTCTGACTGACTTCACTTAGTATGATAATCTCTAGGTCCATCCATGTTGCTGCAAATGGCATTATCTCATTCATTTTTATGGCTGAGTAGTATTCCATTGTATATATGTACCACATCTTTATCCATTCATCTTTTGATGGACATTCAGTAGATTGTTTCCATGTCTTGGCTGTTGTGAATAGTGCTGCTGTGAACAAAGGGGTGCATTTTATCTCTGAATTTTAGTTTTAGGGCTCCAAATTTTTGAGACCACCAAGTTAAAGTTTCCTCCTTCCCCCTCTCCCTTTTTCCCTTCCTCCGTTGTACAGAGGGCTCCAACAGGCAGCCAGGGGAATAAAACACTGTACAGAAACTGCAGACCAGGAATAGGAAAAGCAAGCTGCTCTGTTTAGTAGGGTAAATAGTAAGGTAAAGTGCATTTCATTTGGCTTTTTGCTCTAGTCGATGAAATCAGGAATTCACTAGCTTTTGATGACTGAAATAGCAGGCAGTTGCTCAAATAGTTGCTCTGGGTGTCTTCCTGGACTCCTGCTCTTTCTTCACTTGACCTCTGCATCAAGACAGTTGACATAAGTCACAGGTAGTCATCTTTTTCTTTCTCTTACTTTTCTAAGCAGTGTATTCTTCTCTATTTCCACTGCTCCTACTCCACGGTCAGGTCAGCGTCATGTCGCCTGGATTATTGTAACAGAGAGTTTACTGGTTTCCCTCTTCCCTTCTGGCTGTTTACTGGAATCCTCTAGCAGTGAAAGTGACCCACTCAGAGCAATGAAGTCATGATGAGAGGAGAGCTGGCTGAAATCCTGGACTTTGAGTTCTCTGAAAGCCTCATTCATCTTGAGCTCTGGGCTTCTAAGTATGATGTTCTTTGTGTTTGGAGTGCTGGTTTCTCTCTTCAGCCTTTTCCCACAGGTCCATCCTCCCCATTTGTCCGTCAGGTTTCAGGGGGGACCTCGGGGAGACTGCATCCCCCACCTCACCCCCAGCACTGTCCCTTGGAACTTTCTGTGATGGTGGCAAATGTTCTGTATCATCCTTGCTGTCCCACACACTAGCCGCTAGCTATCCAGCATTTACACTGTGACTAGTGAGACCGAGAAGTTAGATTTTAAATTTAATTTTAACTACAGGTGTTAGGCGCCTTCACTTGTGCCCTCACAGCACCCTGTGTGTATTCCTCCCATCCAAACACTTACTATAGTGTATGTTTTCCCAACATTTTGTTACTAAACATTTTGCAAAGTTGAAACAGTTTTATATTGTCCAGTCCTATACCCATCACCTAACCTCTACCATTAATGTAATTAGTATACTTGGTTTTTTTTTTTCTTTTGGCTGCGTTGTGCAGCACGCGGGATCTTAGTTCCCTGACCAGGGATCGAACCTGTGCCCTCTGCATTGGGAGCGTGGAGAGTCTTAACCACTGGACCGCCAGGGAAGTCCATTATGCTTGTTTTTAACACATATCCATCTGGGCATTTCTTTATCTATCCATTCATTAATCCTTTTAAAAAAATGTTTTTCAAAATAACATCAATACACAGGTCCCTAAATACTTTAACATGCATATCATCAGTAGTTTTTTGGGGGGATTAAAATTTATATACAATAAAATGTCCACTGTAAAGTGTCAGTCTGCTGGGTTTTGATAACTGCATATGCCTGTGTAACCCTGGCCTCCATAGGATTAGAGCCCAGTCGGCGCTCCGGAGAGTTCCTCCTGCTCTTTCCCGTCCTTTCTCCCACCTTCTTGAGTGATGGCTGTTCGGGTTTTTTTTTTTTTCCTGCAGTGTCCCTTTAGCACACTGAAAAACTTAACATCATGTTCCCTGTAAAAGAGAAACGCTTTGGCTACTTAGTGTCCGTATGCACCTTCTACACACATTTGAACTTCAGAACAACAAAAATACTCTATTTTCTACCTAACAAGATACAGCTCTTCTTATAAGCGAAGAAATTCTCACCTGTACCCTGGTCGAGAAGATACATTTCCAACAGTCATTGTGTCCATTACTGGCTATTACTAATTACTATTAGTCCATCACTGTCCTGTTCAGTATTCAGTTATATAAAAACAAAATTGGAAAGTTAATTCCAACAGCATATTGTAAAATAAAAATGGGAATTAGAGAAAATATGGTTAGTATCGTTGATTCTCCTTATTCGTGGTAGTTATATTCCATGTGTCTTTATGAACGTTGAAGTAGCAAATATTGAACCATTGTACCTGGGAGGAAATTCAGGGTTAGGATCCTGCAAGGCCTCAGGTCACTACATGTTTGTCAACAGATCAAAACATAACCTTGTTTTGTGTGTGTTTCTGTTTTAAAATATCTTATTTAATAATATATTATTGATTGACTAACATTGAACTCATGGCCAGCAGCATTATCATTCATGTCTGAATGAAGCTTATCTAACAAACTTCTTTTATTTTTTTTAATTAAAAAATTTTTTTTTAGTTTTTTGCCCGCTCTGTGTGGCTTGCAGGATCTTAGTTCCCCGACCAGGGATCGAACCCATGCCCCCTGCAATGGAAGCACGGAGTCCTAACCACTGGACCGCCGGGGAATTCCCCAAACATATTTTCTTTGAAAGGCACGGTACAGTCTCTTGCCCTTAGTAACACTAGGCAGCACTATGCTTGGGGGCCATTTTAAACAGTGAAATCACCAAAAATAAAAAACAAAAAAACCCCCACAAGAATAAAAAACATGACACTAAATACACTGTAGAAAGGACACTTGCTTATAACATGAGAGCTCACACAGGAAGAAAAAGTATCACCTTGTTTGACTTCAGCTTGGAACGTGCACTTTGAGTGACTCAAGTGTGTCACCATTCTGCACATTCACATGTCCTCAAATGACTGCCAAGGCACCCTGAATATTAATTTGGGGATTACAGATGAATTGGAGGGGGTTACAAATGAATTTTAGGGAGTGGGTAAATTCTGAGATACAGAATCTGTGAATTGTGAGGATTGACTGTATATACAAATAAACGTGTATAAATAAGCAAAGAGAAAATGTGCGAAGCTACTACAGTCCTGCGTCTGTAATTAGTCATGAGGTCAGAGTTGATATATATGGCATCCTTTGTCCACTTCCTGTTCCAGACTTCTCATGCCTTCGGCTGGAACCTCAGCTACTCTGGCTTCTTTACCTGATGGCATAACCCAAACCTTTGTTCCTGAAGGGTCTGAGTGCTTAACTGTTCTGTTTTTGGTTGCTGTAGTTTTTAATTAACCTTTAGTATTGGGCATGGAAGTACTAACACCCTAGAGAAGCCCCTGGGTTCCAGATGTAGCCCTCTTTGCCACTCTTGTATAGCAGCAAACCCCATTTTTCCTTGATAAGCAACTACTTGCAGCTGGACAGCTAGCTGATGCTTTATCTCAGTTTCGTGCTACATTAGGTTTGTATCTTGGAACCAAAACACTCAGTGGCCGTCTTAGTGAATTCTAATTTATGGGTTTTTTTTTGGGTAACATTTAAAATAAATATTATTTACTGTTTAAATAAAATATTTAAAAATATATACAGGATTTTGGGTGAAGTAGATTAATAAAATAAATGCATAATATTCAAATGCATGTGTATCCAACATAAGAGAATTTTCCAGTAACTTAAGTTACAACTGTAAGTACCAGGAAAAATTCAAGATAATTTTGACAGAACACTTTTCTCAGTGTATTATAGTCATCCCTAGGTATTGTGGGCTATATGGTTTTTGTCAAAACTACTCAACTTTGCCATTGTAGCATGAAAGCAGCCTTAGGCAGTGTGTAATGAAGGGGCGTGACTGTGTTCCAGTAAAATTTTATTTACAAAAACAGTTTGCTGAGCTCTGCTCTAGTAAGTGGGCACACATCAATTAATGAGACCAGATACAGTGTTATATTCCACTCTTCTTGTTCTAACACCTTTAGAATCCATTCCCACACGTGTTCCATGGGTTTCTGCTAGTTTATCAGCAAAGTCTTGCAGTTCTTTTGGTGTGTAAACTATTTTCCTTAGGTCATAGTGTATCTACCTGCTAGTGACATCTGGAATGGTTAGGGTGGGTCTGAGTGAGCATCCCCTTTCATGGCGTCTGCCCTAAGTAGTTGTCCTAGGAATTTTAAGCAGTGGAAGGCTAGGTGTCTCCGATAGTGGAAGGCAAGCTGCTTCTACTGGTGAAGGAGGCTCAGAAGGACTGGGAGGTTTAAGTTGGTCAGTGTCATCCAGGTACAACCAGATGTCTCCATTCTAAGTTTGAGGATCCCAGTCTTTACTAATAGATGTCCTGACTTTCACAGCAGAAACTTGGCGAGACTCTGAATTCAACTATTGTTTTAACTCAACAACCCTCGAAATTAAATTTTGTGCCTGATCTTCAGCTAAATCAGCTCTGTGGCTACAAAAAAAATAAAAAGAGAGAGAGAGAGATGGTTTCAAGGCTGCCATGGGATCTCGCAGACTGAGCGGAGCTAATAGTTAGCCCCGAGCTTGTTATTTGCTCTCTGTACGTGCTCTATTGTGCTCAAAGGAACCCACCCCGCGTCACAGTCCTTATTTTCAGCATTCCTGCCATGATGGTCAAGTGCATCAGCCACTTGGGTTTCCAAGGCATGTGCCTCAGTTAGTACTCATTTTCTGTCAACCACAAATGATATCTTCATTAATTGATTCTACTACCTGCTTCAGATTACTAACTTCTTGTTTCTCATTGACAGGGAACTCAGCCCTGCACTCAAGCTCAAGGGCATGACCAAACCAATCCTTAAATCCCATTTTTGTGTCTCTGTCTCTTAGAACCACTTCTAGTACCATTTGTGTATAAAAGTCTGGGTCCCTGCAGGAGACAGAAACCACAAGGTGATTTTAAAGGGGGAAGTTTAATATAAAGAATTGTTATGATAGGAGGGTGACCATAATGATGTAGAGAGAACTCGACAGGATAGTCTAGGACTGAGAGACAGTCCCCAAGGAAGGGCCAACTTGGAGGGGGACCCCCTCCTCAAGGCTGGGGTTCAGACCCCATCTGAGACAGTATAGTTGCAGGCTAAGGTTGCAGGTAGGAAAGTACGCTGAGTTGCCGGGGATGGAGCTGGTCCACAGTAGCTGGGGAAGCAAGAAACCACCTTCTCTGGTGTAGATGAGCCCCAGCTGGTGGGCTTGGGTGTGGGGGGGAGTTGGGGTGCTGCTGTGGGTGTGAAGCCTGGAGTACATGGCGTCCTGCTTGGGAGGAGGGGGTGTGTGACCAAGGCTCCAGGTGGCTGAGGGGCTGGATCCCTGGGTGTACGGCTAGGCCAGGGCACCACTGGATGTACTCCCACCCTGCACACCACGCAGCAGGAGCCAGAAGAAAGTAAAGGCAGCAGTGGGGACCAGGAGGTGTCCTTCGTGCAGTGCCCCCCTTCAGCACCCTTTACTGACAAAGCCTAACACTGTGCTCAGTGTATAGAAGAATGCTTACGTGCTCTGGTCCATCATTACAGTCAAGAACTGAAGGATGAATTCAGAGCTGAGAGGCGGCGCGTTGGTTGAAAATTGGCCTGGTCAGTCGGATCGTATTATTCTACTCATGATTCCTCGCCAGCTCCCGATTTTGCTAAGAGTGAAGCCAAAGCTGTACCTAGTCGGACCCTCTACTACTTTGACCTCATCTTATTTGTTATCTCCCTTGTTGGCTCTCTGGTAGCCATCCTGACCTCCCTGCTGTTTCCACGACATACCTGGCATGCTCCTGACCCAGGGCCCTTGCACTAGCTGGCCCTTCTTCTTGGCAAGCTCTTATCCTAGTAGATATCTGCTTGGTGAGTCCTCACTTTCTTCAAGTAGGTCTTTGCTCAAATGTCAGCTTCTCAACGAGGCCCTTGACCACCTTATTTAATACTGAAAGCCCCGCCACTCCTGACCTGCCTCACGCAGCTCTACTTTTTACCTACCTTACTTTGTAATCCACTCCTTTCTTATGTCTGTCTCCTGCTACTATAATGTCAGGTGCCACGAGTGATAGAGGTTTTTGTTTGTTTTGCTCACTTATCCCAAATATCTAGAACAGTGCCTGGTGCCCTGTAGATACTCAGTAAGTTCTTGATTATTGTAGTGGGCTCTAATATTCGTTGAAGTGAGATTCTGGTTTAACAAAGCAATTCTAATTTTGTTGTTGAACAACAAATTATACGTATTTTTGCTAGTTACCGTGTTAGGCAGTTTTCCTTGCATTTTGTAGACTGGGTACATTCTTTTGACTAACTAGGTCGATATGGGTATATTTTTGGGTGGCTTCTACTCTATGAAATGAAGCACTGTTTGTACTTTATTGTTACTTCTCTAGGTCGCTTTTCAGCTTCTGTAACTTTTCTCATCTAAGTAAATGAAGGAGGCAGACAGCTATATTTTTAACATTTTATTCTTTAGAATTAAGTCTTGGTTCGTGGAAAGTTAATTTATTATTATTTTTATTTGTTTTTAGGTGCCGAATGTGGAGTAAACGCAGATGTTGAGAAACATCTTGAATTGGGCAAGAAACTACTTGCAGCTGGACAGCTAGCTGATGCCTTATCTCAGTTTCATGCTGCAGTAGGTTTGTATCTCAGAACCAAAACACTCAGTGGCCATCTTAGTGAATTCTAATTTATAGCCCTTTTTTTGGATAACATTTAAAATAAATATTATTCATTGTTTAAATAAAATATTTTAAAATATTTACAGGGTTCTGGGTAAAATAGATTAATAAAAGCACAATATTTGAATACACACGTATCTAACATAAGATTTTTCCACATAATTGAGACTTACAACTATTAAGTACTAAGAAAAATTCAAGATAATTTTGACAGAACACTTTTCTCAATGTATTATAGTCATCCCTAGATATCCTCACAGGATTGGTTCCAGGGCCCCCTCGGATGCTAAAACCTGTGGATACTCGAGTCCCTTATATAAAATAGTGTAGTATTTGCATGTAACCTACACACATCCTCCCGTATACTTTAAATCATCTCTAGATTACTTATAATACATCATGTCGTGCAAATACTATGTAAATAGTTGTAAATGTAATGCAAATGCTATGTGACTAGTTGTGCAGCGAATTTTTTCCCAAATATTTTCTATCTGTTGTTGCGGAACCTGTAGGTACAGAAGGCCGACTGTATATATTTTTCTGCCTCCTTAAGCAGATTTCACTGAATACAGTTTTAATTTTCTTGATTTGAGATCATCAGTATAATAGTTACTTTGAGGCCCTTGGGGGATCCTGCAGTTCATCTCCTGTTCATTGTTGGTCAGACTCTCTCTACCCCTTAGGCTGTTGCTTTTTATTGCTCACTTGTGTCTGTCTGTAGCATCAACTATCTTTGCAGTGTGTAATCTGTTGGGACTGTGAGAAACGAGATGACCACAGTAAATAGGTTGTGAATGAGGTCTTAGAGAATTTTCTTATGAGTCACTACGTAAACTTCTTTGCTAAAGCTTTTTAATATCGCTATTCCTCATTCCAGAGGATTTTCTTAAACTTTTTTGCTAAAGCTTTTTTTTTTTTTTTTTTTTATTTTGCGGTTCGCGGGCCTCTCACTGTTGTGGCCTCTCCCGTAGCGGAGCACAGGCTCCGGACGCGCAGGCTCAGTGGCCATGGCTCACGCGCGCATGAACCCGTATCCCCTGCATCGGCAGGCGGACGCGCAACCACTGCGCCACCAGGGAAGCCGCTAAAGCTTTTTAATATCTATATTCCTCATTCCTTTTTTATTTACTTATATATACTCACCTTTATTTGGGATGGTTAAGAGTGACAAGTCAACCTGCAGAGTAATGAGTAGTGTATTTTTAATAAGATATAGCTCTGCTCACCAGAAGAATTATCCTATTGTTCTGTAAATGGTGGTCTAAATCCTGTTGCTTACTATATAAGCAAAAAGTAGTTAGGTTTTGGTTTGGTGATATTTTTCTTCATGCTTTTTCTTGAACTTAGAGTTTTATTACTGATGTTACTAGCTCTCTGGAATAATAGGAAACCTAGATTTTAATCTTGGCTTTGCCACTTGATAATTCTGTGACATTGGTTAAGTTATGTAAGAAAGTGTAGGCTTAAAGAAGTGACCTGCATATTCCCAGCAGTTTCACTCTGCCACCCAAAAAAGGGCTTTCTGTGAAGATTAGTTGAGAGAAATGTACATAAAGATTTCTCTGAAAATAGGGAACAATCACATGTGTAAGGTATATAGAAATACTGTATCTTCAAAAATTAAGACTTTTCTAAAAACAAATTTAATATGTTAATAGGGTTTTCTGAACTATGTGGAGCTTCTAAGAGGAAGGTGTTTTCATTTCAGTGCCTAGCTCACCTTGGAAAGTTGTAGTTAATTGGCACAATTTGCAGTAGTTACTTTTCGCTAGAGGCCATATACTGTGTGGCCGGGTCATTCCTAAGTCCGCACGTTCTCTGGTGATTTGAGTTGTCTTCAGTGCTGCAGCACGGTAATTAACATTTTTTCAGTGATTGTCTTAGATAAAGCATGTCTTAAAAAAGAAAACTGATTCTTCCTTGCTACCATGAGAATATTTGCAGAAACATATACCTTCTACTTATTTTATACTTTATTTGCTTTCTTTAATCTCACAAATTAATAAGAACGTTAAGGGCTGTGGCATATTGTTAACGTCGTTTAAAATGACTGCCTATTTTTTGTTAGCTTCACGGCCATACAAGAATTCTAGAGATGGCTCTTCCCCCAAAATACCCAATAATATATTATTGTCTGCGCTGAAAGACGTAAATTAGTAAAGCTAAAACGTGGTAATTTATTTGTGAAATTCAGTAAAGGGAAAAAGTGAGACACTGCTAGTGCCTTCAGAATTCAAATAGCAGTGTCATTTTGTTCATCATCATTTGCCAAGTAACAGTGGTTCTCAAATGGTACACTTACCATAATTTGAGGAAGACCTGTGTAGTTTGAGATATTCATCATTTTAGTTTATGTAACATAACTAACCATAGAAAATAGAGTTTAAATTGTAGTTGATGGGAGTATACAGTAGGTAGTGATGGGGTGATGTGGTGTCGTAGCCTATTGAGTCTCTTATGAGATGTTTGTTTATCAGAGAAGAACTGTAGATCTTCTATTTCAATTGTCTCATTTACCAAACATCCAATTTAGTATGGCCATGTTTACTGCTTCAGGTAACCCAGTGAGTTAGTGAGAGCCTCTTGCTAACAGTGAATTAGTCCAGGTCTCCTGACTTCTAATAAGTTATGCAGTTACTCTAGTTACTGCACTAGATCAAAGAGCTGTGCTATTGTAAAATGCACAATAGTTTTTTGTGGTAAAATATCACCCATATTTTAGTACATTGCTTTAAACTGACTATAAACAGTTCATTAAATGTTTATACTTCCCAACTTCTGAATTTTGTAATGTACTTTATCTCTTTAACTTTTCCTGTGATTAGAAATTGTTGTTAGAGTTTGTAATAGAATTTGGCTAGTGGCATTGGGCGTATCAATGACTCATTTTTTTTTTATAATGTTATAGCTGACATTATTTATGGCTGTGACACTCTTTTCCCATTTTCATTTTTGATAAATTACTTGGTTACATTTTGAATATTACTTAAGCATGGTATGTTTGATAATTACATTTTTACACAGTAAAAGGTTTATGTATTAAAACTCAATAGTGGGCTTCCCTGGTGGCGCAGTGGTTGAGAATCTGCCTGCCAATGCAGGGGACACGGGTTCGAGCCCTGGTCTGGGAAGGTCCCACATGCCGCGGAGCAGCTGGGCCCGTGAGCCACAGCTGCTGAGCCTGCGCGTCCGGAGCCTGTGCTCCACAATGGGAGAGGCCGCGACAGTGAGAGGCCCGCGCACCGCGATGAAGAGTGGCCCCCGCTCGCCACAACTAGAGAGAGCCCTCGCACAGAGACGAAGACCCAACACAGCAAAAATAAATAAATAAATTAATAAACTCCTACCCCAACAACAACAACAACAAAAAACTCAATAGCAACACAGATAATTGTAGTACAGATCTATTGGTGATTTGGTTTGAAATTTCTTTGCATCTGGTGTATAAATATTTTTTGGCAGGAGTTTTAAGGTTTGGAACTTAAATACTCTTGATCTGTTGGAAACAGTGTGATTTAATGAAGAGTTTTGGTATCACTTTCTAAATAGTCTTCTGAAACAGTTGCATCTATTTCACTATTATGACGTAGTCAGACACAGGTTTTGTTTAGAGATTTTATCATCAGAGAAAACCACAGTGCAGGTGTGAGGATGCCCTGCCTCTCATTTCTACAGCATGGTCTTATGGGGATAAAGAGTCCTAGGGTCTGAAACATTTCTTTGGTAGACCTTACAGAATGTCTTAGGTGTATCTGGCATGAATGAATGTCTAAAGTGGAGGATTAAATGGTGGGCATGAATGAAATGATAGGTTTCTCCAATTGCTTGGTAAGATAACCGGTATCACACTTAACATAATCTGGCTGAGTCAAAAAAAAAATCCATGGCTTCATTCATTTGGTACTTAAGCATATCGTGGTGCTTTCTCATTGCATTTGAACTTTACTTGTGAAATGGGGATGGACATTACTATTCACATTTACACAAAAGGACACAGAGTATTCTAGTGACCTTCAAAGGTCACATTCCAGTTCAGAAGATTGTGAACTTCTTAAGGATAAGTACTATCTTATTATTGTTATTACTATTATTATTTTAGTCTCTGGTGGTGCTCAGTAAAAGTTTGAATGAATGAAGGGGTAGAGTTGGGTTCGCTGGGAGCAAGAATGAAAGGTTTTCTGTAGCTCTGCCAGGCTGGTGTGCACCCCGCTGCCGCCATTCACAGAATCATTCGTAATTGGTTTTCTGATGTTTTTCTCCAGAAAGTAGTTGTATTTTCTTTATTAGGGCTAATTTTCTCACACTTGAATTGTTTGATAGTTTTAGGATTACACCTCAAATTCATTTCTCATATTCAAATTTTGAATAAACTAGGATAACAATTTGACATGTTTTCAGATGAAGTCTAGTGTTTGCAGATGTAGGCTTGCATATAATTTAAATAATGAACTGTATCATATTTAGATGGATAATAGGAAAAGTGATTATTTTCAAGGTTATCAAATCTTGTCTTGTGAGAAACTAACCATGAGTTTCTTAAACCAATTCTTGTTTAGTTGCTACTTCCTGCATAATGATACAGGAATGGACACTAGTTCTGGGAACCGATGGTATTTTAAGATGAAGAGCCAGGGAAGGCTGTTTTGATATTTGCCATTCAAGTGACCCTATACCACTAAGCACATTGATTCTTTTTTTTTTTTGCAGTACACAGGCCCAGCCGCTCTGCGGCATGTGGGATCCTCCCGGACTGGGCCACGAACCCGCGTCCCCTGCATCGGCAGGCGGACTCCCAACCACTGCGCCACCAGGGAAGCCCGCACATTGATTCTTGATTCATAGGTTGAACCATTGACATATGATTCTTTTTTTTTTTTTTTTTTTTTTCGGTACGCGGGCCTCTCACTGTTGTGGCCTCTCCCATTGCGGAGCACAGGCTCCAGACGCGCAGGCTCAGCGGCCATGGCTCACGGGCCCAGCCGCTCCGCGGCATGTAGTATCTTCCTGGACCGGGACACGAACCTGCGTCCCCTGCATCGGCAGGCGGACTCTCAACCACTGCGCCACCAGGGAAGCCCTGATTCCTTATTTTTATAGGTTCAGTGTTATAAATTGGGGTTCCAATCCCACTTCATATCTTAAAAATACCTAAAAACTGAATAGTAAAATAAGTGAAAGTGAGTGCCCCAGAAATACTTTATATAGACATTTTTTATGTATGTATAATCAAATAATAAAAAGCTTTGTCATACTTAATCTTTGGAGGTTTTTCTACATAGACTGAAATGGTCAGGTTTTTTCCAAATAGAAGTCCATTGCAATTTTTGCTGAAGGTGCCTTCTTGATAAAATGCCCAAAGCCAGCAATAAGCATTCTTCTTTTCTTGAAAGAGGGTCATACTGTATTCAAAATAAGCAACACCTGTTTTTGAAAATGCCATTGCTCATTTCGTGGGGGAGATGATCTGCGTGTCCTGGTGAGGCACGTCTCTTTGAGAGCCATGTCTGTGCTGACTTCTCTGGGTCCCTGGCTTATTCCTGGCAGGTCTCAGTGTTGAGTGCACGTGGGAGTGTCCCTTGTTGGTGTTATCAGCAATTTGTTTCCATTTCCTTTCATTTGATTACAAGGTGCCACAAAGACATGAAAAATGAATTCACTCAAGGAATGTATTTTTTTCTAGAGTGAGGTAAGCATATAAATAATTGATATCAGGAGGTAGTGATAAGTGTTAGGTGCTGTGGGAGATATATATATATTATAGAGTGTTATGGAAACCAAAGTAATGGAAGGTTTATTTTCACATGTGTAATCACATAAGTCATTTGAGCTGTGCCTCAGAGATGGAGTAGGATTTGGACATATGAAGATGTGTGGTGTAAACTCTAGGCCTTAAATCATGTCGTTTCTAGTATTTCTTATTCTTCGATTAGTGTAAATAAGTCATGGAGAACTTAACTTTTTTTTCTTTTTTAAAATTTTTATTTTATATTGGACTATAATTGATTAACAATGTTGTGTTAGTTTAAGGTGTACAGCAAGGTGATTCAGTTATACATATACATGTATCTATTCTTTTTCAAATTCTTTTCCCGTTTAGGTTATTACAAAATATTGAGCAGAATTCCCTGTGCTATACAGTAGGTCCTTGTTGGTTATCTACTTTAAATATAGCAGTGTATACATGTCAGTCCCAGTCTATCCCTCCCCCTCCCACCCCACTCCTACTCCCGGTAACCATAAGTTTGTTCTCTAAGACTGTGAGTCTCTTTCTGTTTTGTAAATAAGTTCATTTGTATTCATTTTTTTTTTTAGATTCTTCGTATAAGCAATATCATATATTTGTCTTTCTCTGACTTAACTCCACTTAGTATGATAATCTCTAGGTCCATCCGTGTTGCTGCAAATGGCATTATTTCATCCTTTTTAATGGCTGAGAAATATACCATTGAATATATGTACCACATCTTCTTTATCCATTCATCTGTCGATGGACATTTAGGTTGCTTCCACGTCTTGGCTATTGTAAACAGCGCTGCAGTGCACATTGGGGTGCATGTATCCTTTTGAACCATGTTTTTCTCTGAATACATGCCTAGGAGTGGGTAACTTTTTTAAAATTAATGAATATAAAAGTAATCCATGTTGATTGTGAAACATTTTGGAATATGTATATGAACTATATAAAGAAGAAAATCCAGTCTTTGCCCATGTAACTACTGTTGACCTGAAGTGAATTTCCTTCTGCTTTCAGACGCAGTCACTGTAAGTTTCATTAATTCTTAGATGTCAAATCATTCTTATGGCCAGTTATGCTGACCAAGTGCCATATATTTTACATTTGTTGCACATTCTAAATCAAATATGAACTGAACCAAAAATATTATATATCTGGCTGGTATGCTCTAAATATAGTTCCTCTGTTTCTTACTCTTTCTTCAAGCTAATTACAATTTTTGTGGGAAATAACCTGTATTTCCCACAAAGTCAGTAGCAAAGGCTACAGACTTTGCTCTTTTTTCCTTATCTTCCAAGCGAAATTGATCAGGGAAGAAAGTTCAATGATGCTTAGCTGGGAACATATATGGATTTTTTGTTTTTGTTTTAGATTTAAGGAAAAGAAGTCTTATATTGTTAAAATGCCCAATTCTCTTATTTTTTCAAAAATAGTCTTTTTTTCCCCTGACTGCCTCATTCTTTTACTTTTTTATTGTAGTAAAATATACATAACAAAATTTACCATTTTAACCATTTTTAAGCACGTAGTTCAGTGGCATTAAGTGCATTCACATTGTTGTGCAACCATTACCACCATCCATCTCCAGAGCTTTTTCGTCATCCCAGACTGAAGCTCTATACCCATTAAACAAATTGTTCCCCATTTCTGATCCTCTTCTCTTCTCAGTCCTTCCTTGGCAACCACTATTCTAATTTCTGTCTCTATAAATTTGACTACTCTAGGTACCTCATAGAAGTAGAATTGTACAATATTTGTCTTTTTGTGTCTGACTTATTTCACTTAGGATGATGTCTTCAGGGTTCATCTGTAATGTAGCATTTATCAGAATTCCATCCCTTTTTTAAGGCTGAATAATATTCCATTGTATGTGTATACCACATTTTATTTATCCAGTCATCCACCGGTGGACATTTAGGTTGTTTCCACCTTTGGGCTATTGTGAATAATGTTGCTGTGAATATGGATGTACAAATAGCAGCTTTCAATTCTTTTTTTTTTTTTAAAGGTTATACTTCATTTATAGTTATAAAATATTGGCTATATTCCTCATATTGTACAATATATCCTTGTAACTTATACCTAATATTTTGTGCCTCTTAATCCCCTACCCCTATGTTGCCCCTCCCCTTTTCCCTCCCCCCACTGG
Source organism: Physeter macrocephalus (assembly GCF_002837175.3). Lineage (NCBI taxonomy): Eukaryota > Metazoa > Chordata > Mammalia > Artiodactyla > Physeteridae > Physeter > Physeter macrocephalus. Next base: position 67,214,997 of record NC_041226.1, read on the forward strand.
TAACCACTAGCTTGTTCTCTATATCTGTGAGTCTGCTTTTTTTTGTTACATTCACTAGTTTATTGTATTTTTTAGATCCCACATATAAGTGATATCATACAGTATTTGTCGTTTTCCGTCTGACTTATTTCACTTAGCATAATGCCCTCCAAGTCCATCCATGTTGCTATAAATGGCAAAATTTCATTCATTTTTATGGCTAATATCCCATTGTATATATATACACGACATCTTCTTTATCCATTCATCTGCTAATGGACCCTTAGGTTGCTTCCATGTCTTGGCAGTCAGATTTCATTTCTTTTGGATATGTGTACTCAGAAGTAGATTTGGTGGTTCATAGGGTGATTCTGTGTTCAGTGTGTAAGGAGCCTCCATACTGTGTTCCACAGCAGCCACACCAGTTTACATTCCCTCCAGCAGCGCACACGGGCTCCAATTTCTCCACACTCTAACTAATCCCCCCTCCCTCCCTCCCTCCCTCCCTTCCTTCCTTCTTTCCTTCCTTCCTTCCTCCATCCCTCCCTCCCTCCCTTCCTTCCTTCCTTCCTTTCTTTCTCCCATTCTCCCTTTCTCCTTCTTTCTCTTTCTTTTCCTTTTCTTTTTCTTTCTTTCTTTCCTTTCCTTCTCCCTTTCTGTCTTCTTTTTATCCCCTTTCTTATCCTAATGGGTGTGAAGTGGTATCTCAATGTGGTTTTGATTTGCATTTTCCCAATGATTAGTGATGTTGAGCATCTTTTCATGTGCTTATTGGCCATTTGTGTATCTTCTTTCATATGTGGTTTTATAGCCTATTTTCTCTTCCTGCCTTATCTCCCCCCAGCAGTACTTCAGGTAGTTTTCAATGCCGTTAACAACTCCTTAAAATCATAATTTTGAATGATTATATACTATCCTGCCATATAGGTTCCCATATTGTAATGTTTTGCAAATGATAAGACCTTCAGGGATAGAACTTTTAGGGAATTTTAGTTGTAAATCTCACGGTGATGAATATCTGTGTGCATAAATATTTATTTTTTTTAAGGTACATGACTGGATTTGGTCAAGATAATTTTTAAGAAAAAAATATATGTATATGTGTGTATATATATATATATATATATATATATATTGCTTTTTAGAAGGATTGTTTGGCAGCATGAGGTTTACTTCTAATTGAATTTACTCCTTCTCCCATTTTGTAGGTGCTGAGCAGAGTAGAGTTAGTTCAAGCACCTAACTCATCTGTCTGCTTTCCTTCCTTCAGATATTGTTAATGACTCTAGCCTTACTCTCTGGTCTCACTCTCTTTTCCATTCTCCTTTGTCCCATGGTCTGTACCTTTATTTCTTCACTGCCATTTTAGCTGGAGTTTGAGAGAGAGCAGTTGCACATTCAGTATATCAGTTTAAATGGAAGTCCGTAATTTTCTAAAATCCTGTAAGTGCAAAGTCCATATTCTCAATCAGAATTTCACTTAAGAAAATTTCAACAAAGACAAACAGAATTGCAAACAGAATTGGATCCTTATAAAAGTTAAGAGTTGAATATAGTTAATATTCTAGACCAAAGGTAGGCAAACTTTTTCCCTAAGGGACCAGATAATAAATGTTTCAGGCTTTGCAGCCATGTAGTGTCTGTTGCATATTTTTCTATTTTTTTGACAACTCTTTAAAAATGTAAAAAATATTCTTAACTTGAAGTCTTTGGGTTGTTTTTGGCTCAGAGGCTACAGTTTGCTGAGCCCCTGTTCTGAATTTATTTGCAGTGATCTTGCTAGGCAAAATGACCCAGTATTGATGAAGAAATTCTTTTCTTAATGCCTTTCCTAGTAGAATTGCAAACTCTAATACTGTTCAGATGACTTGGTTTTTTGAATAAAGTACTGAGAGTTAATATTTGTTATTTTAATTTTCAGATGGTGACCCTGATAACTATATTGCTTATTATCGGAGAGCTACTGTCTTCTTAGCTATGGGCAAATCAAAAGCAGCACTTCCTGATTTAACTAAAGTGATTGAATTGAAGATGGATTTCACTGCAGTAAGTTCATCTAAATTTTCTTTAAAGGAAAATTTAAGGGAATTCAGAAGAGGTGATTTGTTTCTTAAGGTGGAGACTGGCATGCTAGGCATAGCTGGAGGATGTAGAAAGCCACTCTGATGTAGTGGACCGGGCAACAAGAGAAACTCAGTCCCTGGAATCAAAGGCCTGTGTGAAGGAGGCACAGTGGAGTGGGTACATTAGGTGATTTTTAGAAGGTTGGTAGTGATGTTAACTTTGTGGTTTAGAAAGATATCTGTGTGGAGGATGGAGTGTAGGGCAAGATGTGAGGCTGAGAAATGAGCTGATTAAGAGACTGTTGAACTAAGAGGCTGTCAGGTGGCTGATGACACTTTCAGTTAAGGCTGTAGTGGGAAGAATAAAGAAGAGGGGGTAGCTTAATTAAGCAGTGGTTTGTGATGAGAATACAGTGCTGAATTAGACAAGAGTCCTGCCCTGAACCAACACTCAAGCTTCAGAAGTGGAGGAATTTACGGTCTAATAGGATATGTTGACAATTGGCAGGTCACTGTAATAGCTTAAAATAATAGGACCCAATTATATTGTTTCAAAATTAATTTGGTAATTCACTTATTGTTTATGTCCTGCCATAATCCAGAAAGTATTCGAGATGATTGATTAGATATGGGTGAATATTTGGTGTGAAATATTACTATTATTTTAAGATGGAATTCACAAGTGTCAAATTTTTCTTTTATTACTTTACCCAGCTAAGCATAACCTTCCACAGAGGTTAAGTAGCTCATTTTCCTAGTATTATAGTACTTATTAGCTAGTTGAAGTGGCTTTAATCTTGCTTTTTATGTGTGTTGATGCATTTTACAGAGGATTAGGGAAATTTTTAAGTACTGTAAAAGTAATATATAAGTTTTAGTAGAATATTGGTGTGTTTTCTGTCTTATGGTAGACATTGATCATCAGAGAGTTGGTATTCTTGGAAGAGATGGGATTATGCGCATTAGAAGAGGAATATCAGAGATGATTGATGGATGTTAAAGGGAAGAGGCATTGTTATTCTGGTTATAGTGGACTAAATATGTGCATTAAGAGTTAATAAAAAAAAAAACCAAAAACTATTTCCAGAGCTTTGATTGGTAAGGTCCCAAATTATAACAACTTTTATTATAGTGGTAAAAAGTTATTATGCTGGCTTAAAGTACTTTTTAAGTGCGATATAACTCACATATCATCAAATTCACCCTTTTTTTTTTTAAAAGAATGTGACCATTTTTTAATATTTATTTATTTGGTTGCATCAGGTCTTAGTTGCGGCTCACTGGCTCCTTAGTTGGGGCACATGGGCTCCTTAGTTGGAGCATGTGGGCTCCTTAGTTGGGGCACGTGGGTTCCTTGGTTGCGGCAGGCGGGCTCCTTGGTTGCGGCAGGCGTGCTCTTTAGTTGCGGCATGTTAACTCTTAGTTGCGGCATGACTATGGGATCTAGTTCCCTGACCAGGGATCGAACCTGGGCCCCTGCATTGGGAGTGCGGAGTCTTGTCCACTGCACCACCAGGGAAGTCCCCTCACCCTTTTTTAAAGTGTGCAATTTAGCAGTTTTTAGTATATTCACAAGGTTCTGCAAGCATCGTCATTATCTAGTTCCAGAGCATTTTTATCACCCCCCCCTACCCAAAGAAACCCTGTACCCGTTAGGAGTCACCTCCCATTTCTGTCCTAGCCCCTGGCACCTTCTGTCCCTATGGATTTGTCTGACTTGGATATTTCGTATAAACGAAATCATACAATATGTCGCCTTTTGTGTCTGACTTCTTTCACTTAGCATAATGTTTTCAAGTTTCATCCATATTGTAGTATGTGTCAATAGTTCATTCCTTTTTATGGCTGAATGATATTCCATTGTATGGACATATCACATTTGCTTATTGATTTATTAGTTGATGGGAGTTTGGTTTGTTTCTACTTTTTGGCTATTGCTATGAACATTCATGTCCAAGATTTTGTGAGGACACGTTTTCATTTTTTTTTTTTTTGATATAGTAAAAAGTATATTTAAAGGAAGCATACTTTAACAAAATTTATACACATTCATTGGTTCCAGGAATTATTCTCAGAGTGTGAAGTCAAATGGCCATAGGAAAAATTAATATTTCATTAATATTTCATTAGCTTATTTAGTTTTATTCTTTGTGTTTAAAGAAAATTTAGAAATGCATAGTACTCAGTATACTCTTTTTTTTGTTTTTCTAGGCAAGATTACAGAGAGGTCACTTGTTACTCAAACAAGGAAAACTTGATGAAGCAGAAGATGATTTTAAAAAAGTGGTGAGTTAAGTTCAATTTGTATATGGCTCTGTGAAGATATTTTGAGTGAACATACTGAACTTATTTTTTTATATTAAGACATTTAATAATCATTTAATACCTGAAAGGGAAAATCATTTGATTTGTGTGTGTAAGATCCATAGTTCCTGAATTAATATTTAGTGGCTGGCATCAAAGAATCATTTTAACAGATGGAAGGTAAAGTGTATGGAATAGATAAGTAATCCTAACTCAGTTTATATAGCTTATGTTCTGCTTTGTCCTCCATGAGAATCTAAAGATGTCAGCTGAGCTATTCTAAAAGTTGCCTGAGTGACTTGGGAAACGCTTTATTTGATTTGAAAGGAATAATGAAACAGATCTTAAAAGGAAATTTCGCAATCACCCACATGGCTACTTTACAAAGTATAAAGTGTTTTGGGTTTGTTGGGGGAAGTGTTACAGATTACATGTAATTGAAGGGGTTATATCCTGAAAAAGGATTTGAAGAGAGACAGCTAGCTAATGTCTTTATGCCCTCATGGGACTTAATTTTAAGACCTGCTTTTTTGTTCCACATGGATTTGATTCTGGAGTGGTCTAGAAAGGGTGTGTCTGTGTATATATATATATGTATCTCCCATTGTTCATTAGTTGCATTTTTGTAGTTTATCAAAATGCTTAGTTACCGTGATGATAACCACTATGAAAATAAGACTAAAATTTTTAATGTTTTCATAACCTTTGTCATAATATTCAGACATGTGTGGACAAATCCAGAATACATTAGAAGTTAATTGTATTGAATCAGAAACTATCTCATGGTCTTAATAAAATTCGATGTCATTTTCTGTTTATCTAATCTACCCTGCTATGTGGGAACATCTTAGAGAGGATGCTGAAGGACAGGTGATGGGGAGGTAAAGTGCTGGAGTGACCTTTCCCTAGCCCCGGTCCTTTGTACACAGCAAGTGTTGTGTAAAAATTTGTTAAATGGATGAGTGATAAAATATAAGAATGTGTTTCCGTCTTTTAAACAAATGCTTAAATCTATTATTTAGATTTCTTTTCCAGTTACAAAGGCTAGAGTAGCCTTTTAGAAATACCACAATTTAGAATAAAGCTTTATCACAAATTAGTCCTTACTGGGTATTGGATATATCCTTTTGGAAAAGTGTGGATATGTCTTGAGTTAATGTCTTTTCTGTCATCAATATTAAAACCTCTCAGAAATAGGAAGGGGACTTTCATGAAACTTTACACTTTTGATTGTCCCCTGACAGTTGTGCTTCTGCTAGTGTGTTCTTAAAACCACCCTTGCTATTATTGTTATAGGATTCTTCCCTGAGAATGCGCATCTGTATTGAATTGTATTTTCCGTTTAATTGAAATCTTTATTGAGATAATTGTAGATGCCCATGTAATTGTAATTAATAATACATAGAGGTCCTGTGTACCCTTTACTCAATACCCAGTTTCTCCCAATGATAACATCTTTTAAAACTATAGTATGACATTACAGCCAGGATATTGACATTGATATAATCTACCAGTCTAATTCAGATTCCTCAGTCTTACTAATATTCATTTCTCTATGTATATTTAATTCTATACACTTTTTCCTGTATCCATCACCACAGTCAAGATACTGAACAACCCTCTTGCCACAAGGATCCCTTCTGTTGCCCTTTTATAACCACACCCACTTCCCTCCCATACTGCTTCAGCCCCTCATTCATAACTCTTGGCAACCACTAATTTGTTACTTGTTTCTTAAATTTTGACATTTGAAAAATGTTACATACGTGGTATCAAATGTTATGTAACCTTTTGGAATTTTCTTATTCAGCATAATTCCCTGGAGATTCATGCAGACTGTTGCATATATATCACTTAGCTATTTCTTTTAATTGCTGAGTATTGCATGGTGTGTGTGTGATGCATTTTATTTATCTCTTCATCAGTTGATAGACATTTGGGTTATTTCCTCTTCTTTCCTGGCAAGGACTCAATGAATGAAAAGCCATGGACTCTGTTTACTACAGCCCTCCCAACTTTCTTTTCCCCTCTATAAAAGTGCTCTCCTTCCCTTGCTGTCTGGGGACTTGCACATAGCTTGCCATGGTCGCAGACCCCAGACTGCAGTTCTTTGCTGATCCCGAATAAATACACCTTTGCTGGAGAAATATTTGGCAATCTGTTTGTTTTAGGTCAACATTTTGGGATCAGAGAAGACTCCCAGTGGCTCCAGAGCTGGCAAGCAAACAGATGCATTATCCATAAATGAGCCCATTGTTGCTCACTGCTTTTCTCACTGACCCTGGAATTTGAAGGTACATCTTTTTTATGGATCCCAGCTCATGCCCTCTTTGCATTTGAAGCTCTCCAGGCTTTATTTGGGATCTATTTTAAGGTTTCGTCTTACTGGTTAAGGCCTTGTTCTGTATGAGAGTACTCATTTTTGGCATTTTGGTCTGATTTTCAGATCAGACTTTTATTGAAGCTGTCTAGCCTTCCGCGCATTCCTTTGGAGATGGGCTGAAATTGTACCAGTTTAGCGATCGGCCCGTTGCTTTGGAATAGGGGCTGTTCTCTGGAAACTGGATGGAAAAAGCCTTTGGCCTGGCTCTTCCAACACCAAGCTACACCAAGCTATTTCCTTAGAGTTGGCTGGTATTAGCTTGCAAGCTGTCTGAATTGAGCTGTTTGAGCTGTAAACTGTTTAAGCTGTTTGAAAATTGTTCCTTTACTTTAGGAAAAATATCTCTGAGAAATGGGATCCCAATACACAAATATTTTGAGGGCCCCCCCATGTTTAAAAACTATGGTCCAGGGGCTTCCCTGGTGGCGCAGTGGTTGCGCGTCCGCCTGCCGATGCAGGGGAACTGGGTTCGCGCCCCGGTCCGGGAGGATCCCACATGCCGCGGAGCGGCTGGGCCCGTGAGCCATGGCCGCTGAGCCTGCGCGTCCGGAGCCTGTGCTCCGCAACGGGAGA
>NC_041226.1:67222371-67226070 GCF_002837175.3 Physeter macrocephalus
AAAAAAAAAAAAAAAAAAAAAAACAAAAACAAAAAAACTATGGTCCTTCCTCATGTGCATTTCTAACTAAATGGACCAACCTGACCAAAGACCGCTTAGAATACCAGTGGCCATTATGGAGAACTTTTGAAATCCAGAAATGAAAGGAATGCCTATTTCAGTTGGTATTTTCAGGCTTCCTAATGTTATGAGAAGCCTAAAATTGCTTTTCTGCAAAATAAGATTTTAAGATTAACTGAGGCAGACAAATGAGTAAAGAAAAATAAAATGGCTCCTGAAGCCTTAGGCTCTTCTTCCTTGGCTTTGAGGGTCTGTTTATTAATTTTTTACGGTATGCATCGTTTGAAGGCTATTCCTATGGAATGTAGGCACAGGTCTCAAACGTGTGTATATGTTCTGCATGGTGTAGAACATCTGTTGATATTTGCATTAGAAAGAGTGAGAAAACGTGTATTTGCTTGTATATTGATAAAAGCCTTTGGAAAGATATGCAAGAAACTGATAATATCGGTTACCTCTTGGAGGAGAACTGTAAAGTGACCTTGGGAAGTTCTTACCTTCTGAGGACCTCATTTTCCTCATTGTGAAGCATAGAAATTGAAGAGATGACATGGTCCAATCTTTATTGTTTGGTACCATAAAATGGTTTGAAAAGATAAATCTTATATTATGACTATATTTTATCTTTGCCAATTAAAGAATTCTTATATTTTATTTTTTGATGATCTGTGAATATAGATGATATATAATTTGTTTTCTTTCTATGTTCTTAAGTGAGCTTTTTGTGGTATTTAAGAGAGTTTACCAGTCTATAAAGTTCATAAAGATTTCATCTTACTAGTAACAATATACAGTCAGGTAGCTACATTCAGTTACAGATTTTATACCGTGGAACAGAAGTTTGAATATGCTTAATCTCTTTTTGGGCTACAATGAGAATTTCATATTTGTTAAGTGTACAGGTTACTCTGCTGCCAGAGGGTCTCCTGTAAACAGGGTCGCCTCAGGTCCACACTGGTTGTCTAGTCCTGAAAAGGATCTTAGGTGGTTTAGTTTGTCTTCAAGCTATCAATGACTCCTGTAACCAGTGCCTACGGTCATTTCTTAGTTCAGTGACTGTTTTAGTGCATATTTGCAAGTCAGAGTGGTAGGTGTTCGAGGGTTGCTGACAAAGAAAACTAGTCTCTTAGGATAGCATATGATAAGTACTATGATTGAGCCTGTGGGAACATACCAGTAGGGTTACCTAACTGAGCTGGGAGTTGGGGGTCTGGGGTCAAAAAGGGCTTTCCTAAAGGAGGAAGAGCATGCATTTATGATCTCACAGTTCATGGGGTCAGGAATTTGGACAGGGTTAGTTGGGTCCTCTGCTCTAGCATCTCTCACAGGCTACAAAGTGCCAGATAGGGCTGTAGTGTTATCTGAAGGCTTAGTTGGTGAAGGAATTGCTTCTAAACTCACTTGGTTGTTGGCAGGATGATTTTTTTTTTTTTGAAGAGCATCAGCTTTATTGGTCATTTGTGCTTTGGAAATGTGTGTGAGTGGGAGTCCCCTGAGGACGGGGCTGGGTCTCTGCCTGGTCACTGCTGGTTCCTCTTGAGCTGTTAGACTGACTGGTTTCTTCCAAGCTATTGACCAGAGGTTTCCCTCGATTCTTTCTTACCTGGGCCTCTCCATAAAGCATCTCACTGCTTGGCAGGCTTGCATCATCAAAGTGAGCAAGTGAGAAGGCAAGAGATTACCAGCGAGAGAGAGAATGCCAGCAAGATGGAAGTCACAGTGTTTTGTACATAATCAGGGAAGTGACATCCTGTCACCTTTGTCACGTTCTGTTCGTTAAAAGGAGTTACCAGCTCTATCCCATACTCTAGGGGAGGGGATGACACAAAAGGCATAAATTCCAGGAGGGGGTGGCCATCTCAGAAGTCAACCAACCTGCTGTTTTCACTTGAGGTACCAAAATAGGGGTGTATTTAGATTAGAGTAGGCTAGGTTAGAGGGCAACTTACCTCTTTCAAGTCCCCATCCCATAGTTATTACAGGGTTTTTGTTTTTTTATAACCATTTTTAAAATTGAAGTATAGTTAATTTACAAAATTATGTTAGTTTCAGGTGTACAGCAAAGTGATTCAGTTATACATGTGTATACCTATTCTTTTTCAGATTCTTTGTCATTATAAGATATTGAATGTAGTTCCCTGTGCTATACAGTAGGTCCTTGTTGTTTATCTGTTTTATATATAGCAGTGTGTATATGTGAATACCAAACTCCTAATTTATCCCCTCCCTCCCACCGCTATCCCCTTTGGTAACCATAAGTTTGTTTTCTATGTCTGTGAGTCTATTTCTGTCTTATAAATAAGTTCATTTGTATCATTTTTTTGGATTCCACCTGTAAGTGGTATCATGATATTTGTTTCTGTGTCTTACTTCACTTGGTATAACCTCTAGGTCCATCCATGTGGCTGCAGATGGCATTATTTCATTCTTTTTATGGCTGAGTAATATTCCTCTGTGTGTGTGTGTGTGTGTGTGTGTGTGTGTGTGTGTGTGTGTGTGTGTATGTATATCTCCACACCACATTTTGTTTTTTTTGTTTTTTTAAAAATTTTTATTGCAGTATAGTTGCTTTACAATGTTGTGTTTATACTGTACAGCAAAGTGAATCAGCTATACATACACATATATCCCCTCTTTTTTGGATTTCCATCCCATTTAGGTCACCACAGAGCACTTACTACAGTTCCCTGTGCTATACAGTAGGTTCTCATTAGTTATCTATTTTATTTTTTAATTTATTTTTAACATCTTTATTGAAGTATAATTGCTTTACAATGGTTTGTTAGTTTTTGCTGGATAACAAAGTGAATCAGCTATACATATACATACATCCCCATATCTCCTCTCTCTTGCATCTCCCTCCCACCCTCCCTATCCCACCCCTCTAGGTGGACACAAAGCACTGAGCTATGCGGCTGCTTCCCATTAGCTATCTGTTTTACATTTGGTAGTGTATATATGTCCATTCCACTCTATCTCTTTGTCCCAGCTTACCCTTCCCAATCCCTGAGTCCTCAAGTCCATTCTCTATGTTCTGTGTCTTTATTCCTGTCCTACCCCTAGGTTCTTCATTTGTATCATTTTTTTGGATTCCACCTGTAAGTGGTATCATGATATTTGTTTCTGTGTCTTACTTCACTTGGTATAACCTCTAGGTCCATCCATGTGGCTGCAGATGGCATTATTTCATTCTTTTTATGGCTGAGTAATATTCCTGTGTGTGTGTGTGTGTGTGTGTGTGTGTGTGTGTGTGTGTATCTCCACACCACATTTTTTTTTTTTTGTTTTTTTAAAAATTTTTATTGCAGTATAGTTGCTTTACAATGTTGTGTTTATACTGTACAGCAAAGTGAATCAGCTATACATACACATATATCCCCTCTTTTTTGGATTTCCATCCCATTTAGGTCACCACAGAGCACTTACTACAGTTCCCTGTGCTATACAGTAGGTTCTCATTAGTTATCTATTTTATTTTTTAATTTATTTTTAACATCTTTATTGAAGTATAATTGCTTTACAATGGTTTGTTAGTTTTTGCTGGATAACAAAGTGAATCAGCTATACATATACATACATCCCCATATCTCCTCTCTCTTGCATCTCCCTCCCACCCTCCCTATCCCACCCCTCTAGGTG
>NC_041226.1:67226127-67226590 GCF_002837175.3 Physeter macrocephalus
TCCTACCCCTAGGTTCTTCAAAGTCATTTTTTTTTTATTATTCCATATATATGTGTTAGCGTATGGTATTTGTTTTTTTTCTTTCTGACTTCACTCTGTACGACAGTCTCTAGATCCATCCACCTCACTACAGATAACTCAGTTTTGGTTTTTTTATGGCTGAGTAATATTCCATTGTATATATGTGCCACATCTTCTTTATCCATTCATATGTCAGTGGACACTTAGATTGCTTCCATGTCCTGGGTATTGTAAGTAGCGCTGCAGTGAACATTGTGGTACATGATTCTTTTTGATTTATAGTTTTCTCAGGGTATATGCCCAGTAGTGGGATTGCTGGGTTGTATGGTAGGTAGTTCTATTTTTAGTTTTTTTTTAAAAAAAATACATTTATTTATTTTTATTATTATTTCTCAACATCTTTATTGGAGTATAATGGCTTTAAAATGGTGTGTTAGTTTCT
>NC_041226.1:67226820-67227280 GCF_002837175.3 Physeter macrocephalus
GATTCCATATATATGTGTTAGCATATGGTATTTGTTTTTCTCTTTCTGACTTACTTCACTCTGTATGACAGACTCTAGGTCCATCCACCTCCCTACAAATAACTCAATTTCATTTCTTTTATGGCTGAGTAATATTCCATTGTATATATGTGCCACATCTTCTTTACCCATTCATCTGTTGATGGACATTTAGGTTGCTTCCATGACCTGGCTGTTGTAAATAGAGCTGCAATGAACATTGTGGTACATGACACTTTTTGAATTATGGTTTTCTCCGGGTATATGCCCAGTAGTGGGATTGTTGGGTCGTATGCTGGTTCTATTTTTAGTCTTTTAGGAACCTCCATACTGTTCTCCATAGTGGCTGTATCAGTTTACATTCCCACCAACAGTGCAAGAGGATTCCCTTTCCTCCACACACTCTCCAGCATTTATTGTTTGTAGATTTTTTGATGATGGC
>NC_041226.1:67228374-67250067 GCF_002837175.3 Physeter macrocephalus
TATCACACTGATTGATTTGCGTATATTGAAGAATCCTTGCATTCCTGGAATAAACCCCACTTCATCATGGTGTGTGATCCTGTTAATGTGCTGTTGAATTCTGTTTGCCAGTAGTTGAGGATTTTTGCATCTATGTTCATCAGTGATATTGGCCTGTAGTGTTCTTTCTTTGTGACATCTTAGTCTGGTTTTGGTATCAGGGTGATGGTGGCCTCGTAGAATGAGTTTGGGAGTGTTTCTCCCTCTGCTATATTTTGGAAGAGTTTGAGAAGGATAGGTGTTAGCTCTTCTCTAAATGTTTAGTAAATTCGCCTGTGAAGCCATGTGGTCCTGGGCTTTTGTTTGTTGGAAGATTTTATATCACAGTTTCAATTTCAGTGCTTGTGATTGGTCTGTTCATATTTTCTATTTAGTAGTATTGATCTTTGCTATCGTTTCCTTCGTTTCTTTTTCACTTACTTCTGACCTGATGTTTATGATTTCTTTCCTTCTGCTAACTTTGGGGGCTTTTTGTTTTTCTTTCTCTAACTGCTTTAGGTGTAAGGTTAGGTTTTGTTATTTAAGATGTTTCTTGTTTTTTGAGATAGGATTGTATTGCTATAAACTTCCCTCTTAGAACTGCTTTCGCTGCATCCCATAGGTTTTGGGTCATGTTTTCATTGTCATCTGTTTCTAGGTATTTTTTGATTTCCTCTTTGATTTCCTCAGTGATCTCTTGGTTATTTAGTAGTGTATTGTTTAGCCTTCATGTGTTTGTACTTTTTACAGATTTTTTTCCTGTAATTGATATCTAGTCTCATAGCGTTGTGGTCAGAAAAGATACTTGATACGATTCAGTTTTCTTAAATTTACCAAGGCTTGATTTGTGACCCAAGATATGATCTATTCTGGAGAATATTCCATGAGCACTTGAGAAGAAAGTGTATTCTGTTGTTTTTGGATGGAATGTCCTATGAATATCAATTAAGTCAATCTTGTTTAATTTATCATTTAAGGCTTGTGTGTCCTTATATATTTTCATTTTGGATGATCTGTCCACTGGTGAAAGTGGGGTGTTAAAGTTCCCTACTCTGATTGTGTTACTGTCGATTTCCCCTTTTATGGCTGTTAGCATGTGCTTTATGTATTGAGGTGCTCCTATGTTGGGCGCATAAATATTTACAATTGTTATATCTTCTTCTTGTATTGATCCTTTGTTCATCATGTAGTGGCCTTCTTTGTCTCTTGTAATAGTCTTTATTTTAAAGTCTATTTTGTTTGATATGAGAATTGCTACTCCAGCTTTCTTTTGATTTCCATTTGCATGGAGTATCATTTTCCATCCCCTCGCTTTCAGTCTGTATATGTCCCTAGGTCTGAAGTGCGTCTCTTGTAGACAGCGTATGTATGGGTCTTATTTTTATATCCATTCAGCCAGTCTATGTCTTTTGGTTTGAGCATTTAATCCATTTACATTTAAGGTGCTTATCGATATGTATGTTCCCTGTACCATTTTCTTAATTGTTTTGGGTTTGTTATTGTAAGTCTTTTCCCTCTCTTGTGTTTCCTGCCTAGAGAAGTTCCTTTAGCATTTACTGTAGAGCTGGTTTGGTGGTGCTGAATTCTCTTAGCTTTTGCTTGTCTGTAAAGGTTTTAATTTCTCTGTCAAATCTGAATGAGATCCTTGCTGGGTAGAGTAATGTTGGTTGTAGGTTTTTCCGTTTCATCACTTTAAATATGTCTTGCCACTCCCTTCTGTCTTGCAGAGTTTCTGCTGAAAGATCAGCTGTTAACCTTATGGGGATTCCCATGTATGTTAATTGTTGCTTTTCCATTGCTGCTTTTAATATTTTCTTGTGTATTTAATTTTTGATAGTTTGATTAATATGTGTCTTGGCATGTTTCTCTTTGGATTTTTCCTATATGGGACTCTGCGCTTCCTGGACTTGATTGACTATTTCCTTACCCATTTTAGGGAAGTTTTTAACTATAATCTCTTCAAATATTTTCTGAGTCCCTTTTTTTTCCCCTTCTTCTTCTGTGACCCCTATAATTTGGATGTTGGTGTGTTTCATGTTGTCCCAGAGGTGTCTGATAATGTCCTAAAATCTTTTCATTCTTTTTTCCTTATTCTGCTGTGTGGTAGTTATTTCCACTATTTTATCTTCCAGGTCACTCATCCGTTCTTCAGCCTCAGTTATTCTGCTATTGATTCCTTCTAGAGAATTTTTAGTTTCATTTATTGTGTTGTTCATCATTGTTTGTTTGTTCTTTTAGTTCTTCTAGGTCCTGTTAAACATTTCTTGTATTTTCTCCTTTCTCTTTCCAAGATTTTGTATTATCTTTACTGTCATTACTCTGAATTCCTTTTCAGGTAGATTGCCTATTTCCTCTTCATTTGTTTGGTCTGGTGGGTTTTTACCTTGCTCCTTCATCTGCTGTGTATTTCTCTGTGTTCTCATTTTGTTTAACTTAATGTGTTTGGGGTTTCCTTTTTGCAGGCTGCAGGTTTGTAGTTCCTGTTGTTTTTGGTGTCTGCTCCCAGTGGGTAAGTTTGGTTCAGTGGGCTGTGTAGGCTTTCTGGTGGAGGAGACTGGTGCCTGTGTTCTGGTGGATGAGGCTGGATCTTGTCTTTCTGGTGGGCAGGACTGTGTCCGGTGGTGTGTTTTGGGGTGTCTGTGAGCTCATGATTTTAGGCAGCCTCTGTGTTAATGGTTGGCTTGTGTTCCTGTCTTGCTAGTTGGTTCGGCATAGGATGTCCAGCACTGGAGCTTGCTGGTTGTTGAGTGGAGCTGGGTCTTAGCATTGAGATGGAGATGTCTGGGAGAGCTTTTGCCATTTGGTGTTACGTGGGGTTGGGAGGCCTCTGGTGGACCAGTGTCCTGAACTCGGCTCTCCCACCTCAGAGGCTCAGGCCTGATACCTGGCCAGAGCACCAAGACCCTGTCAGCCCCACAGCTCAGAGGAAAAGGGAGAAAGAAGAAGAAAGGAAGAAAGAAAAAATAAATAAAATAAAGGTATTAAAATAGAAAAAAATTAATAAAAATAAAAACATAAAAAAGTAATAAAAAAAAGAAAGAGAAAAAGAAAGCAGTGACCAACGAAACCAAAAAACAAATCCACCAAAGATAATAAGTGCTAAAAACTACACTAAAAAAAACCAAGCAACAACAACAAAACGGACAGTCAGAACCCTAGGACAAATGGCAAAAGCAAAGCTATACAGACAAAATCACACAAAGAAGCATACCCATACACACTCACAAAAAGAGAAAAAGGAAAAAAATATATATATATAAAAAGGAAGAGAGCAACCAAATCAATAAACATATCTACCAATGATAATAAGCTCTAAATACTAAATAACATAAATATAAAACCAGAAACAAATAAGATGCAGAAGCAAACCCCAAGTGTACAGTTGCTCCCAAAGTCCACCGCCTCAATTTTGGGATGATTTGTTGTCTATTCAGGTATTACACAGATACAGGGTACGTCAAGTTGATTGTGGAGATTTAATCCGCTGCTCCAGAGGCTCCATGGAGAAATTTCCCTTTCTCTTCTTTGTTGACACAGCTCCTGGGGTTCAACTTTGGATTTGGCCCCGCCTCTGCATGTAGGTCGCCTGAGGGTGTTTGTTCCCCACCCAGACAGGATGGGGTTAAAGCAGCCGTTGATTAGGGGGCTCTGGCTCACTCAGGCTGAGGGGGGTGGGGAGGGGTACAGAATGCGGGGCGAGCCTGCAGCGACAGAGGCCAGAGTGACGTTGCAACAACCTGAGGTGTGCCTCGTGTTCTCCCAGGGAAGTTGTCCCTGGATCACGGGACCCTGGCAGTGGCAGGCTGCACAGGCTACCGAGACGGGAGCTGTCGATAGTGACCTGTGCTTCACACAGGCTTCTTGGTGGATGCAGCAGCAGCCTTTAGCATTTCATGCCTGTCTCTGGGGTCCGCGCTGATAGCCGTGGCTCGCGCCCATCTCTGGAGCTCGTTTAGGTGGTGCTCTGAATCCCCTCTCCTCGTGCACCCTGAAACAATGGTCTATTGCCTCTTAGGCAGGTCCAGACTTTTTCCCGGACTCCCTCCCTGCTAGCTGTGGTGCACTAACCCCTTCAGGCTGTGTTCACACCGCCAACCCCAGTCCTCTCCCTGGGATCTGACCTCCGAAGCCCGAGCCTCAGCTCCCAGCCCCCACCCGCCCCAGCGGGTGAGCAGAGAAGCCTCTCAGGCTGGTGAGTGCTGGTCGGCACTGATCCTCTGTGCGGGAATCTCTCCACTTTGCCCTCCGCACCCTGTTGCTGCGCTCTCCTCCGCGGCTCCGAAGCTTCCCTCCGCCCTCCCCTCATCTCCGCCCGCGAAGGGGCTTCTAGTGTGGGGAAACCTTTCCTCCTTCACAGCTCCCTCCCCGAGGGGACAGGTCCTGTCCCTATTCTTTTGTCTCTGTTTTTTCTTTTTTCTTTTGCCCTACCCAGGTACGTGGGGAGTTTCTTGCCTTTTGGGAAGTCTGAGGTCTTCTGCTAGCGTTCAGTAGGTGTTCTGTAGTTGTTCCACATGTAGGTGTAGTTTTGATGTATTTGTGGGGAGGAAGGTGATCTCCATGCCATATTGAAGGTGCCCCCAGTTATCTATTTTATACACAGTATCAATAGTGTATATATGTCAATCCCAATTTGCCAGTTCACCATCCCTTCTCCCTTGGTATCCATATGTTTTTTCTCTATGTCTTTGTCTTTATTTCTGCTTTGTAAATAAGATAGTCTATACCAATTTTTTCAGATTCCACATATATGCATTAATATACGATATTCATTTTTCTCTTTCTGACTTACTTCACTCTCTAAGACAGTCTCTAGGTCCTTCCACGTCTCTACAAATGACCCAATTTCATTCCTTTTAATAGCTGAGTAATATTCTAGTGTGTGTGTGTGTGTGTGTGTGTGTGTGTCCACCATGGAAGCCCCACACCACATCTTTTTTATCCATTCATCTGCTGAGGGACATTTAGGTTGTTTCCATTTCTTGGCTATTATAAATAGTGCTGCTATGAATATTGGGGTGCATGTATCTTTTCGAGTAGAGTTTTCTCTGGGTATATGCCCAGGAGTGGGATTGCAGGATTGTATGATAATTCTGTTTTTAGTTTTTTAAGGAACCTCCATATTGTTCTTCATAGTGGGATGCACCAATTTGCATTCCTACCAACTTTGTAGGAGGCTTCCTTTTTCTCCACACCCTCTCCAGCATTTATTATTTGTAGACTTTTTAATGTTGACCATTCTGACTGGTGTGAAGTGATACCTTATTGTAGTTTTGGTTTGCATTTCTTTAATAATTAGTGATGTTGAGCATCCTTTCATGTGCCTGTTGACTATCTGTATGTCTTCTTTGGAGAAATGTCTGTTTAGGTCTTCTGCCCATTTTTCATTGGGTTGTTTGTGTTTTTTTGATATTAAGCTGTATGAACTGTTTGTATATTTTAGAAATTAATACCTTGTCTGTAGCATCATTTGCAAATATTTTCCTCCAGTCTGCTGGTTGTCTTTTCATTTTGTTTGTAGTTTCCTTTGCTGTGCAGAAGCTTTTAAGTTTAATTAAGTTCCCTTTGTTTATTTTTGTTTTTATTACCATTACTCTGGGAGATGGATCCAAAAAGTATTGCTGCAGTTTATGTCCAAGAGTGTTTTTCCTCCATTTTCCTCCAGGAGTTTTATAGTATCCGGTCTCACATTTAGGTCTTTAATCCATTTTGAGTTTATTTTTGTATTTGGTGTTAGGGAATGTTCTAATTTCAGTCTTTTACATGTAGCTGTCCAGTTTTCCCAGCACCACTTATTGAAGAGGCTGTCTTTTCTCCATTGTATATTCTTGCCTCCTTTGTTGTAGATTAATTGACCATACACTTATGCATGGGTTTATTTCTGGGCTTTCTATCTTGTTCCATTGGTCTATATTTCTGTTTTTTGTGCCAGTACCATACTGTTTTAATTACTGTAGTTTTTTAGTATAGTCTGAAGTTAGGGAGTGTGATTCCTCCAGCTCCGTTCTCTCTCAAGATTGTTTTGATTATTCGAGGTTTTTTGTGTTTCTATACAAATTTTAAAAATTTTTGTTCCAGTTCTGTGAAAAATGCCATTGGTAATTTGATAGGGATTGCATTGATTCTGTAGATTACCTTGGGTTCTATGGTTGTTTTAACCATGTTAATTCTTCCAATCCAAGAACATGGTGTGTATTTCGATCTACGTTATCTTCAGTTTCTTTCATTAACATCTTACAGTTTTCAGAGTACAGGTCTTGCCTCTTTAGGTAGGTTTATTCCTAGATATTTTATTCTTTTTGATGCAATAGTTAATGGGATTGTTTCCTTAATTTTGTTTCTGATATTTCATTGCTAGTATATAGAAATTCAGCAGATTTATTTATATTAATTTTGTATCCAGCAACTTTACCGAATTCATAGATGAGCTCTAGTAGTTTTCTGGTAGCATCTGTAGGATTTTCTATGTATAGCCTCATGTCATCTACAAACAGTGACAGTTTTACTTCTTCTTTTCCACTTTGGATTCCTTTTGTTTGTTTTTCTTCTCTGATTGCTGTGGCTAGGACTTGAATAAAAGTGGTGAGGGTGGACATCCTTGTCTTGTTCCTGATCTGTGAGGAAACGCTTTCAGCTTTTCACCATTGTGTGTGATGTTGGCTGTGGGTTTATCGTGTGTGACCTTTATTATGTTGAGGTATGTTCCCTCTATGCCCACTTTCTGTAGAGTTTTTTTTAAATCACAAGTGGATGTTGAATTTTATCAAAAGTTTTTCTGTATCTATTGAGATGATCATATAGTTTTTATTCTTTAACTTGTCAATGTGGTATATTGTGTTGATTTGCAGATGTTGAAAACTCCTTGCATTCTTGGAATAAACCCCACTTGATCATGGTGTATGAGCCTTTCAGTGTGTTGCTGGAATCAGTTTGCTAGCATTTTGTGGACGATTTTTGCATCTATGTTCATTATTATGATTTTTTTCTCCAAAAGATAGTGACCATGGTAAATAAGAAGTAAAATACTGTTACAGTTAGAGGTTTGGCTGAAAGAGTCAGAAATGTAAAGCACGAAAGAAAAGAAGGGATATCAAGAAACAGGACAAAAGGAGGGAGGGAAATATCAGCAGGGTTCACTCTCCACGTGTAAGTATCCCGGAACATGAGAGGGCAGTTGGGAGGAGTTAGCAACCTTGGGATAAGAGTGAAAAGCTTCGGGGCTTCCCTGGTGGCGCAGTGGTTGAGAGTCCGCCTGCCGATGCAGGGGACACAGGTTTGTGCCCCGGTCCAGGAAGATCCCACATGCCGCGGAGCGGCTAGGCCCGTGAGCCGTGGCCGCTGAGCCTGCGCGTCCGGAGCCTGCGCTCTGCAACGGGAGAGGCTGCAAAAGTGAGAGGCCCTCGTGCCGCAAAAAAAAAAAAATAAATAAAGTGAAAAGCTTCATCTCAGTTAACCCTCTTTGAAACTCTCCTGAGTTGTATGTCCTTAGTTTGTTCCTCAGACTCCTTTCTTACCTCCCTGGAAGAATCTCCCCCTCTTCTCCTTTTCCCTCCCAGCCCCAAAGAAGCCCAGATGACCAGAGCTCACTCCTTTCCCATTCCCATTATTTGACCGTGGAGTGAGGCTGAGCCCTCCATCCTCACCCTCGAGGTTTAGGGCCTTCCCCTCCCTCACCTTCCTACAAGAAAGATTGTGTTGAAGAGTATAGACTGTAAAAGTTTGGGAGAGAAAAGATACAAATTCCATCCAGAAGAGGCAGTCTCTAATACATTCTGTCCAAAAGGGGGCAGTAGTGTACATATGGGAAACAAGTTACCAATATATATGCCCCCCTCTGTGTCCACTGCAGCTCTATTTACAATAGCCAAGATATGGAAGCAACCTAAGTGTCCACTGATGGATGAACAAATAAAGAAGATGTAGTATGTATATGCAGTGGAATACTATTCAGCTATATAAAAAGAAATCCTTCCATTTGTGACAATATGGATTGATCTTGAGTGTATTAGGCTAAGTAAAATAAATCAGATGGAGAAACACAAATACTGTATGATTTCACTCATATGTGGAATCTAAAAAAACAAATGAACAGACAAAATGAAATTTATTCATAGTTGCAGAGAATAGATTAGTGGTTACTGGAGGGGAAGGGGGTTGGGAGTTGGGTATAATGGGTGAAGGGGGTCAGCTGTATAATGATGAGTGGTAACTAGACTTGTGGGAGTGATCACTTTGTAGTGTATACAGATGTTGAATTATAATGCTGGATACCTGACACATCATCATCATCGTGGAAACAAGTTATCACTAAACATCCATTTTTACCCAGAGCAAAGTGACAGCACATATACACTTATACTTCTTCCAGTGTGGTTATTTAGAAGTTTTCAAGACTACCCCGAGGATGATAAAACAAAGACAAGCATTCCATAGCCCAAAGTAGCTTCTTTCAACTTGTAAATTCAGTCATGCAGGGAAAATCCTCCTCCGTAGTGAGCTAAGGTTACCACTTCCCAGTTACCTATGAATGCTTGGAGTCCCAGCCATTCCTTCAAAAGCCAAAGATTAAACAGACAGAAAAGAATACCTAAAATATCCAAAAAACAAAATGGAGAAATACAGTCCCTTTACCAAGAATTAATATTCCGAAGTTTTCTCATTTGGAGTATTCTCTCCTACCAGGTAGCTAGTGGGGGTGTTTTTAAAACATGAGTCCACTGAAGGGGAAGCAGTGTGATCGGTCAACCGAAGGGGAGGTATTTCTAGAAATAACCTACTGGTGTCTGTACTTCACCCAAAAGGGTAACCATCAACCACAATTCCCATCTTAGTAGGAATATTAGATTTCAGGAATTATTACATAGAAACTGTAAGCTTAAAGAAAAATCTTCCCAAAAAATCAGTAGCTTTTTAACGTAGGCACCCAATTTTTCTGCGCTGTTAGGCTTAAGATTTTTCCATCTGGAGGAAGAAATTGTTAAGGGTTGATTGTGCATATGAGGCCAGCCTAGGGGCAGGAATGAACTGTAAGCAGACTCAAGGGATCTTATTGAGGTGGCAGAAATGGTCTAAAACTGTGGTAATGGTTGCATACTTTGTAAGTTTATTAAAAATCATGGAATTGCACAGTCAAAATGAGTGAATTTTATGGTTTATGATAAAGATGTTTAAAAAAAGAGTCAATGTGTAAACCTCCTAAAACCATGTCATAAGCCTTTTTAATAAGATATTACTCTCTTATTTTTCCCTATAAAGTCTTCCTTTCTTATTATACCTCAAACCCTCTGGTATCAAATCTTTTTTATCTTATAACCTCTAAAAAACTGCCCTCTCCTTCAGTTTCCCTATGCTCTTCATTATTGTGATAAAATTATTTTATACTCAAAAATAAATACTTAAGAAATATAATTAGAGGCAAAACACATAAAACTCGTTTTTCTGCAGAGCTATATGTAAGAAAGTGAAGAAGGTGCTTTCCTTCATTCTTCTCTACCTTTTCACGTTCCTAAATATATTTGCTTCCTGGGAAGTTCTGGCGACCCAGCTCTTTTGACTCTAGCCCCACTGCTTGCTCTCATGCACCATATCGGTGGGAATAAGGATGCCTCTGCTGCTGCTTCACACAGTGATCAGCACCAGGGGACAAGTCATTGGAGAAGCTAGTTGTGCCAGTGTCTCCTTACCCCTTTCCCCCGATGAACTTGAGTGTTTGGAAGGGTCAGATCATTGTATATTATGGGTATTACACTCAAGAGATTAAAAACCCTGTTTAATTTCTTATTATTGTTATAGCTCAAATCAAATCCAAGTGAAAATGAAGAAAAGGAAGCCCAGTCCCAACTTACCAAATCTGATGAAATGCAGCATTTGCGTTCACAAGCACTTGATGCTTTTGAAAGCTCAGATTATATTGCTGCTATAACCTTCCTTGATAAGATTTTAGAGGTAAGTTTTTTTTGCTCTTGCAGCTGACATGCCTAACACTTACTGCTTTTTACTATAAGGTATGTGTATATACTTTGACATGTTATATACCACAAAAAACCTAGATAGCATAAAATCAGATTGACCCTGGGGTTTTCAGCTCTTAATTGAAAGATGGTGTTTATACAGAACAAAATTTGGGACTGAAATTTTCAGTAAATATACTGAAGGTGCTTTGGAGTGGGAGTTGCATATCTTTATACATTGCCTGCTTTGCTGTTTTTGTTTGATTTTGCATTTTTGGGGAGCAGGGCAAGAAAACTCTAGAGGTTAGTTAATGGGGTAAAAGATGAAAGAGTTGGTTGAAGAAAAAGGAAAAATGATGTTTGGGAGGAAAGAGTGAGAAGTTGCTAGGGAAGAAGGCAGATGAAGAGTTTATAGGCTCCAGAGGGTTCTAGATAGGGAAATCTAAGTCTGCCTCAGCAAGGACTTAATGACAAAGGATGTAATGGTTTCAGAAGGAAGTCTAAAAGAATATTCAAATGGAAGCAGTCATAATTCATATTTGTTTATCATTTTCATAGCACTTTGTATAATCTTGGCAATAAACTCGTGATGTATGTAGAATGGCCACTTTTTGATAGTTTTATAGAGGAAATCGTGTGATGTGGTCCAGTGGAATTCATGGTTTACTAAATTATTTTGTTAATGCTTTATCAAGGAAATATAAAGTTACAATTTTCACCTTCCAGTAATTAGACTATCCATCTTGACCTAGCTTGTATTTAGTTTATATACAATGTTGATTTTGATACCTTACTCTATGTGAAAAGTAGACATGACTTTAATACAGCTCTAAGAATTATATAAAGACACACAGGTCTTATTGGTGAGCATTTGGGTTTACATTTTGAAGAATACTAGTGGTTTACTAAACATTGTCAACTTTTTGATAAAATGGAAACAGTGAAGCTTCAGCCTTCTCACATTGTTTCTCTCTTTATTTTTGTGATATGAGGATTTAATTTCAAGGAGGTAACATTTTGTAAAAGATCATTTAATATAGTTACTGGTAGAATAAAAATATTTTGTGAATTTAGAGCCTAGATTTTATTTTTTGAGACTAGAAATTAGAATTGTTAAGTACAAAAATCCAGTTAGAAAATATTCTCTTCAAAATCAAATACAGTAGGGCTTCCCTGGTGGCGCAGTGGTTAAGAATCCACCAGCCAATGCAGGGGACACGGGTTCGAGCCCTGGTCTGGGAAGATCCCACATGCCGCAGAGCAGCTGAGCCCGTGTGCAACTGCTGAGCCTGCGCTCTAGAGCCCTCAAGCCACAAATACTGAGCCCGCGTGCCACAACTACTGAAGCCCACGTGCCTAGAGCCCATGCTTCGCAATAGGAGAGGAGAGGCCACCGCAATGAGAAGCCCGCACACCGCAGCGAAGACTGGTCCCACTCGCCACAACTAGAGAAAAGCCCATGTGCAGCAACGAAGACCTAACACAGCCAAAAATAAAAAATTAAATAAAACAAATAAATTTATATAAAAAAATAAAATATACTTCACTGGGAACCACCTTCTAATCGTAAATACCATGTTTTCTTACTTTCAGTGTTTTAGAATTATATAACTGACGGGTAGGAAAAGGGCCTTGTTAGTATATACATCCCTTACCCCATTGGAATTTATTTAAGACATCTTTGGAGAAATTATTTTGTCACATCTCATTTTTGTCACATCTAAATTGTATTAGACTTTTTAATATTACTTACAATATAGAAGTCATAACATTAATTGTAGATGTTTTATGTTGATAAATATGTAGATAAAATATGTCAGGTACAAGTATGAATGTGCATAATTTACTGTTTCTTTAAGTCTAGTTCTTTTGTTTCTCAAGGTTTGTGTTTGGGATGCAGAACTACGGGAACTTCGAGCTGAATGTTTTATAAAAGAAGGGGAGCCTAGGAAAGCGATAAGTGACTTAAAAGCTGCATCAAAATTGAAGAATGATAATACTGAGGCATTTTATAAAATCAGCACACTGTACTATGAGCTAGGAGACCATGAACTGTCTCTCAGGTCAGTTCTAGTAACATACACGTCTCCTCATCTTTTTATTGTTTGCAGTAAGAGAATACTCCCATTTTCTTTTTAAATTTAACTTTAAATTAATAAAATTATGGTTAAGCCTTTTTTATATATCTATAATTTTGTGTTATCTCTAAGTTATTCTGCTTCCACATTCGTTCTTTTCGTGAAGTATGCTTAGTAAAATAAATAGGGTATTACATTTGCAGAAACAAAATATTGTTTGTTATATATCTCCACTTAAGTCATTTGAACTTGAATTAATAAATGTGTGTGCATAATACAATGTCATATATAACAGTGTATGATAAATTATTGTCAGTATATTTTAATTGTTACGGACAAAAAATACCTTTTGTTGTGATTTCTATATTTAGTATGAAAAACCATTTATTGATTATTTTGACTTGGAGTATTTTCCTTTTTTTAATACATGAACAGTGAAGTTCGTGAATGTCTTAAACTTGACCAGGATCATAAAAGGTGTTTTGCACACTATAAACAAGTCAAGAAACTTAATAAGCTGATTAAGTCAGCTGAAGAGCTCATCAAAGAAGGCAGGTAAGACTATGCTTGTGTAGAGGATCTCACCTTCCCTCAGATGTCTGGTTGTGGCCACAAAAGAACAACTGAACTGCTTGCTCTTGAGGGTGGTGTATCTTAGATGGCATTGGGCCTTAGCAAAACTACCACAGTTGTACACTTTTTGAATAAGGCAGAATATAAATAATGGTAACTGGGTAGAATTCTTTTTTTTATTTGTTTATTTGCAATTTGTTTATTTTCAGCTGTGTTGGGTCTTCGTTGATGCGTGTGGGCTTTCTCTAGTTGCAGCTAGCGGGGTTGTTGTGGTGCGCGGGCTTCTCGTTGTGGTGGCTTCTTGTTGCAGGGCACGGGCTCTAGTCACGCGGCCTCAGTAGTTGTGGCACGCGGGCTTAGTTGCTCCGTGGCATGTGGGATCTTCCTGAACCAGGGCTCGAACCCATGTCCCCTGCACTGGCAGACGGATTCTTAACCACT
Source organism: Physeter macrocephalus (assembly GCF_002837175.3). NCBI lineage: Eukaryota > Metazoa > Chordata > Mammalia > Artiodactyla > Physeteridae > Physeter > Physeter macrocephalus. Next base: position 67,241,432 of record NC_041226.1, read on the forward strand.
GTGCCACCAGGGAAGTCCCTGCATAGTATTCTTAACAGCATATTTATTTTATATTTCACCAACTATTTACTGAATTTCTCCTGTATCAGGCACTGACTATGTACTGAGGGGTGCAGAAATGCATATGACTAGTAGTGTTTGGTCTTAAGACGCTGGTAGTTTAGTGTGGGAGACGGGCACATAAATTGATTATTAAAAGGTAATATATATCTAGAGCGATAGCGATGTATACAGAGTATGCAGACATTTCCTCTCAGTACAGGATTCTGGGTTAACAGTTCTTTTGTTACAGCAACTGAAAAATATTGTGCCATTTCTTTCTGGCTTCCATGGTTCCTGATGAGAAATCCATTGTCATTCTAATTGTTTTTTTCCCTAAAGATAAGGAGTTATTTTCCTCTGACTGCTTTTCAGATTATTTCCTTGTCTTTAGTTTTCAGAAGTTTAATTATGATATATCTCAGCATGGATTTCTTTGTGTTTATCCTGTTTGGCAAATCCTTAGCTTCTAGAATATGTAGGTTTATGTCTCTTGTCAAATTTTGGGAAGTTTCCAGCCATTATTTCTGGGAATACTTTTTCAGCCTTGCCCTCTCTCTGTTTTCCTTCTTAGACTCTGATTAACATAAATGTTAGAGTTTTTGTTTTAGCCCTACAGTCCCTGAGGCTCTGTTTATTTTTCTTTTTCAGTTTATTTTCTCTGTTGTTCAGATTTGGTAATTTCTATTGTTCCAATTCACTGATTCTTTTCTCTGTCCCCTACATTCTGCTCTTGAGCACATGTGGTGAGCAATTTATTTCAGTTTTTATACTTTTCAGTTCTAAAAATTCTATTTGGAATGTTTATATCTTCTATTTCTTTGCTGAGACTTGCCATTTCTTTGCTGAGGCATTCTATTTTTTCATTTGCTTTAAACATGTTTGTTAATTGCTGCTTTTTTCATGGCTGCTTTAACATCTCTGTCCTCTTGGTGTTGGTTTGAGATCTTCCTGTTTCTTGGTATGATGATTAGTTTTTAATTGAAACCTGGATAAGTTCATTTTATAAGATACTGTTTTTTATTTAAATCTTCTTTTTTGGGTGGCTTTTCCTGACTTGGCCTTCATTGCTATTCGAGGTGTGGGATTCTCACTACTGCTTGGTGTGGGTAAGAGTTTTGGGGACTCAGTTCTGGCCATGCATGAAAGTTCTGGCTCCCAACATAGCATTCTCTGACACCACCTTGGTTGGGTGTGGACTCACCTCATTACAGGCTCACCAGGGAAGAAGTCTAGACTCTCCAGTTGACCTGCTCATATTGGTGGGGGTGGGACCATAATTTTCTTATCTCCCCCTTTCTGAGTCTTTTCATATTAAAAAAAAGTACATGTAATGTCCAGGGTATTTGCACAGGTATCTAGCTAGAGGAATTGGGGAAGGTACATCTACTCCACCTTTCCAGAAGCTACTTTTTTTTTTTTTTAAAGTGAAGTGCAGTATTTTCTAATTGAACTTTTAATTTCTTATTGTAGTTTCACACATAGTTTTAAGAAATAGAGTGAGGTCTTGCATACTCTGTATAGTTTCCTACAATTGTACCGTCTTGGAAATCTATAGAACAGTATCCCAACTAGGATTTTGACATTGATGTCTAGCTTTTGCTTTAAGTTTTGTATTTAAACCTATATTTTAATACAGTGGCATTTAAATTTGAAGATTGCAGCACTTTGGGAATAATGTGCCACAATGGCATGTAAATATAGCTTGCATTGTGTGGGCCAAAAAGTGCCTTCGGTTTTGTAACTAAAAATAAAAGACACATTTTTCATGTTCACCAAGAACTTTACTGAACAACGTATTCACCCTTTTGTTCCACTACCTTCTGCCATTTTTCAGGCAACGTCATAATTCCATCTACCAAAAACTTTTTATCTTTTTGAGCAAAGAACTGTTCCAGGTGCCTTTTACAGTCTTCTAGGGAATTGAAATTTTTTCTGTTAACAGAATTTTGTAAAGACCAGAATAAATGAAAATCTGAAGGTGCAATGTCTGATGAATATCGCGGATGAATCAGGACTTCCCAGCCAAGCTGTAACAGTTTTTGCCTGGTCATCAGAGAAACATATGTGGTCTTGTGTTATCCTGATGGAAGATTATGCGTTTTCTGTTGATTAATTCTGGATGCTTTTCGTCGAGTGCTGCTTTCAGTTGGTCTAATTGGGAGCAGTACTTGTTGGAATTAATCGTTTGGTTTTCCAGAAGGAGCTCATAATAGAGGACTCCCTTCCAATCCCACCGTATACACAACATCACCTTGTTTGGATGAAGACCGGCCTTTGGTGTGGTTGGTGGTGGTGCATTTCGCTTGCCCCACGATCTCTTCCGTTCCATGTTACTGTACAGTATCCACTTTTCATCGCCCGTCACAATTTGTTTTAAAAACAGAACATTGTGGTCTTGTGTTATCCTGATGGAAGATTATGCGTTTTCTGTTGATTAATTCTGGATGCTTTTCGTCGAGTGCTGCTTTCAGTTGGTCTAATTGGGAGCAGTACTTGTTGGAATTAATCGTTTGGTTTTCCAGAAGGAGCTCATAATAGAGGACTCCCTTCCAATCCCACCGTATACACAACATCACCTTGTTTGGATGAAGACCGGCCTTTGGTGTGGTTGGTGGTGGTGCATTTCGCTTGCCCCACGATCTCTTCCGTTCCATGTTACTGTACAGTATCCACTTTTCATCGCCCGTCACAATTTGTTTTAAAAACAGAACATTTTCATTACGTTTCAGTTGAGAATTGCATGTGGAAATATGGTCAAGAAGGTTTTTTTCACTTAACTTATGTGGAATGGAAACATCAAAGTGATTCACATAACCAAGCTGGCGCAAACGATTTTCAACATTTGATTTGGATATTTTGAGTATGTTGGCTATCTCCCACATGATATAATGTTGATTGTTCTCAGTTATTGTTTCTATTTGATCGCTATCAACTTCAACTGGTCTACCTGGCCGTGGAGCATCATCCAGTGAGAAATCTCCAGCATGAAACTTCGCAAACCACTTTTGACATGTTTAGTCGGTCACAGCACCTTCTCCATACACTGCACAAATCTTTTTGTGCATTTCAGTTGCGTTTTTACCTTTCTTGAAATAATAAAGCATAATATGCTGAAAATGTTGCTTTTTTTCTTCCATCTTCAACATTAAAATGGCTACACAAAAATTCACCAATTTTGATCTTTTTTTAAATGCACACTGATATGACAGGTGTCACATACAATCTAACATAATTGTTTCGAATGAAGTTAAAGACAACTAAGTGCTACTAGAGCCATCTTATGGAAAAAACTGAACGAACCTTTTGGCCAACCCAACAGTTTGCCATTAATGAGGAAAGTAACAATGCATAACATGACTAGTACTTTTCACCGGTTTAAAAAAATGCTGAAATAGCTTTTATTGTTCTTAGAAAGCTAGTAATGTTGGGAATTTAAGCAGGTTTCTTCTCCGCGGAGCAACTAAGCCCGTGCACCACAACTACTGAGCCTGCGTGCCACAACTACTGAAGCCTGTGTGCCTAGAGCCCGTGCTCCTAAACAAGAGAAGCCACCGCAATGAGAAGCCCGCGCACTGCAATGAAGAATAGCCCCCGCTCACCACAACTAGAGAAAAGCCCGCGTGCAGCAACAAAGACCCAATGAAGCCAAAAATAAATAAAATTTAAAAAGTTACTTACTGTATGATTACATTTATATAACATTCATGAAATAAAATTATAGAGATGGTAAACAGATTAGAAATTGCTAAGGGTTAGGGAGCAGGATGATGTGTAACTATAAAGGGATGGCATGAAGAAACCTTATAGAGGTGGAGTAGTTCTGTATCTTCATTGTGGTGATGGTTACATGAATCTACACGTGATAAAACTGTATAAAACTACATATACTCACACACACACATACATATACACACACAACTAAGTGAACAGAAAACTGTTGAAATCTCCAAAAAAAAAAAAAAACAAAACAAAACAGGTTTCTTCTGCAAGGAATTACAATGTACTTAGATTTGAATATTGATATTTGTTATATAAAATAACATGTAATGGGCTCTGTTATTTCATCAAAGTGTGTAGTAACCAAGAAATAAAACCTGATCTCTGTTTTGCTGAAAGTGCTTTGTATAGTCAGACTTTAACAAAGTGTTTTCCTCAGTTTCAAAATCATGAGCACTTTTCTGTAGAGAATTCATCATTTGATTTGATGGGTACTCACAGGTATGCTTTGATTTATCCATATACATTTTCTGTGGTCATGTGTTTTATCTCCCAACTCTTAATTGCAGAGAGAGTCTTCCTTGCTACTGTAGATTAATAAGGTAGAAGCAGTCTTTGAAGGGATGTGCTCATTCAGGTCAATTGATTAACATATAGTGAAGAGTAGAGGGTCCTTTCTTTAGCTCTGGAAATAGAATTTCATTTTTTACTAATCATGATTTGCTCATTTAACAGATACACAGATGCGACCAGCAAATATGAATCTGTCATGAAAACAGAGCCAAGTATTTCTGAATATACAATTCGTTCAAAAGAAAGGATTTGCCACTGCTTTTCTAAGGTAACTGTTGACTCACTCCCAGAATTGTAAAAAACTTGACATGTGGAAAACAACCATAAATTCTTTTCTCACACTTACTTTTAGGATGAGAAGCCTGTTGAAGCTATTCGAGTGTGTTCGGAAGTTTTACAATTGGAACCTGACAATGTGAACGCTCTGAAAGACCGAGCAGAGGCCTATTTAATAGAAGAAATGTACGATGAAGGTACATCTTTAAGGAATTTGATTTGCGATACCTAAAAGTTGTTATATGTGCAATTAGCACCTGTTTAACATCCTTTGTTTAGAACAAGTTTACCAGAGTACCTGGAAATGTTGGCAATTTTAGAAAAATGGCAGAGAACCTGAAAATTATTCTTTCTTTGTGGAACATGAAAACTACCATATAAGGAAAGAGTTCTGCTGTTGACACCAGTACAGTGGAATATAAAAATAAAAGTATTAATTTTCTTTGTTGTAGACAAGTTAGAAAAGATAAATAACAAGGTAGAAAATTTAAATTATAGATCTCATATCATCCAGAGGTAATCACTGCTTGTTTTGGATTTACACCTTTCAGACTTTTATCTATGCATATGTATGAGTGTGTATTTTATGCATACATATACATATTCTATGCATGTATGCAGTATATATATTCTACCTACAGCAGACATACATGTGACATATATGCCTTTACACCTTTCAGACTTTTATCTATGCATATGTATGAGTGTGTATTTTATGCATACATATACATATTCAATGCATGTATGCAGTATATATATTCTGCCTACAGCAGACATACATGTGACATATATGCCTAAATATAAAATGATCCTCTGTGACCCCTAAGCTGTTTAGTAAATGTTAGGATACCTGCTTACCCAACTTTGTTCAAGTTGAAGTAGCAGAGAGAGAGATTACTGCTAGATGTTGTAAGGACCTTGAATAGAGTCAGTGCCCTATTTTTGGAAGATAACTAAGGGAAATACAGTAATTGTATAGAATCCTTTCATATATAGATATATATATATTTTTCCTTTCATATATTTTGTTTTGTGATCTTCTTCATGTGACATTATGCTGTAAACATTTAAATGAGATGATTTTGAAAAGAAGTGAGCCTTAGAGCCCTTAATGAAAAGTTTTTGTTTCAAATCAAGTAAAGCATTTTATTTTATTTATTTTTAACATCTTTATTGGAGTACAATTGCTTTACAATGGTGTGTTAGTTTCTGCTGTATAACAAAGTGAATCAGCTATACATATACATATATCCCCATATCTCCTCCCTCTTGTGTCTCCCTCCCATCCTCCCTATCCCACCTCTCGAGGTGGTCACAAAGCACTGAGCTGATCTCAATGTGCTATATGCAGCTGCTTCCCACTAGCTATTTGTTTGTGTATATATGTCCATTCTGCTCTCCCACTTCGTCCCAGCTTACCCTTCCCCCTCCCCGTGTCTTCAAGTCCATTCTCTATGTTTGTGTCTTTATTCCTGTCCTGCCCGTAGGTTCTTCAGAACCATTTTGGGTTTTTTTTGATTTCCATATATATGTGTTAGCATACGGTATTTGTTTTTCTCTTTCTGACTTAGTTCACAATGTATGACAGTCTCTAGGTCCATCCACCTCACTACAAATAACGCAATTTCATTTCTTTCTATGGCTAATATTCCATTGTATATATGTGCCACATCTTTATCCATTCATCTGTTGATGGTCGCTTAGGTTGCTTCCAAGTCCTGGCTATTGTAAATAGTGCTACAATGAACATTGTGGTACATGACCCTTTTTGAATTATGGTTTTCTCAGGGTATATGCCCAGTAGTAGGATTGCTGGGTTACATGGTAGTTCTATATTTAGTTTTTTTAAGGAACCTCCATACTGTTCTCCATAGTGGCTGTATCAATTTACATTCCAACCAACAGTGGAAGAGGATTCCCTTTTCTCCACACACTCTCCAGCATTTATTGTTTGTGGATTTTTTGATGGCCATTCTGATTGGTATGAGGTGATACCTCACTGTAGTTTTGATTTTCATTTCTCTAATGATTAGTGATGTTGAGCATCCTTTCATGTGTTTGTTGGCAATCTGTATATCTTCTTTGGAGAAATGTCTGTTTAGGTCTTCTGCCCAGTTTTGGATTGGGTTCTTTGTTTTTTTTGATATTGAGCTGCATGAGCTGCTTGTAAATTTTGGAGATTAATTCTCTGTCAGTTGCTTCATTTGCAAATATTTTCTCCCATTCTCAGGGTTGCCTCGCGTCCCGTTTATGGTTTCCTTTCTGTGCAAAAACTTTTAAGTTTCATTAGGTACCATTTGTCTATTTTTGTTTTTTTTCCGTTTTTCTAGGAGGTGGGTCAAAAAGGATCTTGCTGTGATTTATGTCATGGAGTGTTCTGCCTATGTTTTCCTCCAAGAGTTTTATAATGTCTGGCCTTGCATTTAGGTCTTTAATCCATTTTGAGTTTATTTTTGTGTATGGTGTTAGGGAGTGTTTTAATTTCATTCTTTTACATGTAGCTGTCCAGTTTGCCCAGCACCACTTATTGAAGAGGCTATCTTTTCTCCATTGTATATTCTTGCATCCTTTATCAAAGAAAGATAAGGTGACCGTATGTGTGTGGGTTTATCTCTGGGCTTTCTATCCTGTTCCATTGATCCATATTTCTGGTTTTGTGCCAGTACCATACTGTCTTGATTACTGTAGCTTTGTAGTATAGTCTTCAGTCTGGGAGCCTGATTCCTCCAGCACCGTTTTTCTTCCTCAAGATTGCTTTGGCTATTCGGGGTCTTTTGTGTTACCATACAAATTGTGAGATTTTCTGTTCTAGTTCTGTGAAAAATGCCAGTGGTACTTTGATAGGGATTGCATTGAGTCTGTAGATTGCTTTGGGTAGTATAGTCATTTTCAGAATGTTGATTCTTCCAGTCCAAGAACATGGTATATCTCTCCATCTGTTTGCTTTTCTTCTTTTCCAATTTTGATTCCTTTTATTTCTTTTTCTTCTCAGATTGCTGTGGCTAAAACTTCCAAAACTATGTTGAATAATAGTGGTGAGACTGGACAACCTTGTCTGGTTCCTGATCTTAGAGGAAATGGTTTCAGTTTTTCATGATTGAGAATGATATTGGCTGTGGGTTTGTCATATATGGCCTTTATTATGTTGAGGTAGATTCCCTCTATGCCAACTTTCTGGAGGGTTTTTATCATAATGTGTGTTGAACTTTGCCAAAAGCTTTTTTTGCATCTATTGAGATGATCATATGGTTTTTCTCCTTCAGTTTGTTAATATGGTGTATCACACTGATTGATTTGCATATATTGAAGAATCCTTGCACTCGTGGGATAAACCCCACTTGATCATGGTGTTTGACCCTTTTAATGTGCTGCTGGATTCTGTTTGCTAGTATTTTGTTGTGGATTTCTGCATCTATGTTCATCAGTGATATTGGCCTGTAGTTTTCTTTCTTTGTGACATCTTTGTCTGGTTTTGGTATCAGGGTGATGTTGGCCTCGTAGGATGAGCTTGGGATTGTTCCTTCCTCTGCTATATTTTGGGAGACTTTGAAAAGGATAGGTGTTAGCTCGTCTCTAAATGTTTGATAGAATTTGCCTGTGAAGCCATCGTCCTGGGCTTTTGTTTTTTGGAAGATTTTTATGGTCCTGGGCTTTTGTTTGTTGGAAGATTTTAAATCACAGTTTCAATTTCAGTGCTTGTGATTTGTCTGTGTATATTTTCTATTTCTTCCTGGTTCAGTCTCGGAAGGTTGTGCTTTTGTACGAATTTGTCCATTTCTTCCAGGTTGTGCATTTTATTGGCATATAGTTGCTTGTATTAAACTCATGATCCTTTGTATTTCTGCGGTGTCGGTTGTTACTTCTCCTTTTTTATTTCTAATTCTAGTGATTTGAATCTTCTTCCTTTTCTTCTTGGTGAGTCTGGCTAATGGTTTATCAATTTTGTTTATCTTCTCAAAGAACCAGCTTTTAGTTTTATTGATCTTTGCTATTGTCTCCTTCATTTCTTTTTCATTTATTTCTGATCT
>NC_041226.1:67250493-67251448 GCF_002837175.3 Physeter macrocephalus
CTCTTGTTTTCTTTGTTTCTATTTCATTTATTTCTGCTCTGATCTTTATGATTTCTTTCCTTCTGCTAACTTTGGGCTTTGTTTGTTCTTCTTTCTCTGGTTCCTTTAGGTGTAAGGTTAGATTGTTTATTTGAGATTTTTCTTGTTTCTTGAGGTAAACTTTTATAGCTATAAACTTCCCTCTTAGAACTGCTTTAGCTGCATCCCATAGGTTTTGGATCATCGTGATTTCATTTTTATTTGTCTCTAGGCATTTTTGATTTCCCCTTTGATTTCTTCAGTGATCTCTTGGTTATTTAGTAGCGTATTGTTTAGCCTACACATGTTTGTGTTTTTTTATGTTTTTTTCTCTGTAATTCATTTCTAATCTCATAGTGTTTTGGTCAGAAAAGATGCTTGATATTATTTCAGTTTTCTTAAATTTACTGAGGCTTGATTTGTGACCCCAATGTGATCTATCCTGGAGAATATTCCATGTGCACTTGAGAAGAAAGCCTAATCTGATGTTTTTGGATGGAATGTCCTATAAATATCAATTAAGTCCATCTTTTTTTAATGTATCATTTAAAGTTTGTGTTTCCTTATTTATTTTCATTTTGGATGATCTGTCCATTGGTGAAGTGGGGTGTTAAATTCCCCTACTATTATTGTGTTACTGTCAATTTCCCCTTTTATGGCTGTTAGCATGTCTTATATATTGAGGTGCTCCTATATTGGGTGCATAAATGTTTATAATTGTTATATCTTCTTCTTGAATTGATCCCTTCTTGAATTGATCCCAAAGTGTCCTTCTTTGTCTCTCGTAATAGTCTTTATTTTAAAGTCTATTTTGGTGTTTGTTTGCTCTCTAGTTCTTCTAGATGCTTGTTAAAGGTTTTTTATATTTTCTCCTTTCTGTTTCCAAGATTTTACTATCATTACTCTGAATTCTTTTTCAGGTAGACTGCCTATTTCC
>NC_041226.1:67251504-67297618 GCF_002837175.3 Physeter macrocephalus
TCCTGCCTAGAGACGTTCCTTTAGCATTTGTTGTAAAGCTGGCGTGGTGGTGCTGAATTCTCTTAGCTTTTGCTTGACAATAAAGGTTTTAATTTTTTTGTCAAATCTGAATGAGATCCTTGCTGGATAGAGTAATGTTGGTTGTAGGTAAAGGCTGCAGTTTCGTAGTTCCCGTTGTTTTTGGTGTCTGCCCCAAGTGGGTGAGGTTGGTTCAGTGGGTTGTGTAGGCTTCCTGGTGGAGGGAACTGGTGTCTGTGTTCTGGTGGATGAGGCTGGATCTTGTCTTTCTGGTGGGCAGGACCACGTCCAGTGGTGTGTTTTGGGGTGTCTGTGAACTTATTATGATTTTAGGCAGCTTCTCTGCGAGTGGGTGGGATTTTGTTTCTGTCTTGCTAGTTGTTTGGCATAGGATGTCCAACACTGTAGCTTGCTGCCTTTCTTTTTCTCTTCTTCTTCTGGGACCCCTATAATTCAAATGTTGGTGTGTTTATTGTTGTCCCAGAGGTCTCTGAGGCTCTCCTCAATTCTTCTCATTCTTGTTTCTTTATTCTGCTCTGCAGTAGTTATTTCCACTATTTTATCTTCCAGATCACTTATCCGTTCTTCTGCCTCAGTTATTCTGCTATTGATTCCTTCTAGAGAATTTTTAATTTCATTTATTGTGTTGTTCACCAGTGTTTGTTTGCTCTCTAGTTCTTCTAGATGCTTGTTAAAGGTTTTTTATATTTTCTCCTTTCTGTTTCCAAGATTTTACTATCATTACTCTGAATTCTTTTTCAGGTAGACTGCCTATTTCCTCTTCATTTGTTTGGTCTGGTGTGTTTTTACCTTGCTGCTTTATCTGCTGTGTGTTTCTCTGTCTTCTCATTTTGCTTAACTTACTGTGTTTGGGGGTCTCCTTTTCAAAGGCTGCAGTTTCGTAGTTCCCGTTGTTTTTGGTGTCTGCCCCAAGTGGGTGAGGTTGGTTCAGTGGGTTGTGTAGGCTTCCTGGTGGAGGGAACTGGTGTCTGTGTTCTGGTGGATGAGGCTGGATCTTGTCTTTCTGGTGGGCAGGACCACGTCCAGTGGTGTGTTTTGGGGTGTCTGTGAACTTATTATGATTTTAGGCAGCTTCTCTGCGAGTGGGTGGGATTTTGTTTCTGTCTTGCTAGTTGTTTGGCATAGGATGTCCAACACTGTAGCTTGCTGGTCGTTGAGTGGAGCTGGGTCTTAGCTCTGAGTTGGAGATCTCTTGGAGAGCTTTTGCTGTTTGATATTTTGTGGAGCCAGGAAGTCTCTTGTGGACCAATGTCCTGAACTCGGCTCTCCCACCTCAGAATCACAGGCCTGACACCCGGCCAGAGCATGAGGACCTTTTAAGCCACATGGATGGCTGGCAAGTTGGTACTGAGTGTTGGCAGGTGGCCTCAGTTCCTCTTAGACCACTCCATAGGGCTGCTTGAGTGTCCTCACAGAATGGTAGCCGGATCTCCCTGAAGGGAGACGAGTAAGGGGTGACCCAGAGCCGAATGTGTGTATTGGCGGCGGTGCCAGAGCAGGGGTTAGAGAGCAAGTAAAGCATTTTAAATCAAAAACAGTAAGAGTATTTTTCTGGTGAAACTTGTTTAGTGATTCTCTTTTTTTTTCCCCCAGTTGCTGCATATTTATTTAATGAAGTGTGCAGCTATTTTATTTTATTTCATTTTTTTCACATTTAATATTTTAATTTCCATGAGAAGAGGTACAACATTGGCAATGTTTGTATTATTTTTCACACACACACACTGTATTTTATTTTTACAAGAGATAAATAAACTGACACCAAGCATTGTAAACGGATGACCTCAACAAAAGCAACAGTGATTGCAGTTACCAAACACGAAACACACTCATACTATGTCATAATATTGACATTCAGTCCAGTAATCCTCCACTGTAACAGCTCGTTTACTTTGCAGTGAAAATTGATTTGTATATTTTTTGCCTTTGAGTCCTTGTGGAATTTTTTTTTTATTCAAACAGAAAGTCACAAAAATTATAATCATCCTCATCAGTTCACTCAGTCCCATGTAATTAATTTTTTTGAAACCCTTTTATAGGAACATTTTTGCAAAGGCATCAGAGTACACCCAGAACTCTCTGTAAATGACAAAAGACTTAAAAGTGACCACGGTTAAAGATTTGATGAAAGTTCATAATAATGCAATTGACAAGGAAATTTAGTTATTTCTGAGATATACATTTTAAAGTAATAACTAGAATTATGACTTATAGCATTATACCAGAACATATAAGATTTTTAGAAATTTCATGTAATGTCTGAAACATTTATATTAACATATTTCCATACAAATACCCCAAAGAAAGTTTAGTATTAGTTGTGTTTTTTTGTTTGTTTGTTTTTTTATACTGCAGGTTCTTATTAGTCATCAGTTTCATACACATCAGTGTATACATGTCAATCCCAGTTGCCCAATTCAGCACACCGCCATCCCCACCCCACCGTGGTTTTCCCCGCTTGGTGTCCATACGTTTGTTCTCTACAGCTGTGTCTCAACTTGCGTTCAGCTATTTTAAACGTAGTAAGAATGCATTGCAGCAATGATAAAACCTATACTAAGAAACAGATAACTACACTTATAATTGAGAAAGGTTTGTGGTACTCATTTTTAAGGCAAACTGATCATTTACTTTTTTCCTGCTTTCTTTAATTTAAAAAGAATCTTGCTTCTAAATGGTTTCCTGGGAGTGTTGACAACTCTGGTTACACTGTGGGATATTTGTATACTATAGTCTTTGAGGTCTGATTGAGGCTTGAAATGTATGCGATCAAAATGATGAGTTTTAAGAGTCATAAGAATGCATCAGTAAGGCATGTGGTCTACATAGATCCCTTTCGCATACTTGCTCTTTTCACTTTTGAGCTCCTAGATGGCTATATTCTAGGATTTTGCATTCCAGTTAGTTATTTGAATGTTTCATCAAAGTGTACTTTTCTTATCTGTATGTGAACCCTCAGCTCTAACTGAAATCAGCGATGCTGCAGAAGAATTTAAGCTTAACTGTTAAGAAAAAAGGGTTAAGCGACTTCCCTGTTGGCACAGTGGTTAAGAATCTGCTTGCCAATGCAGGGGACAGGGGTTTGATCCCTGGTCTGGGAAGATCCCACATGCCGCAGAGCAACTAAGCACGTGCGCCACAACTACTGAGCCTGCGCTCTAGAGCCCACGAGCCACAACTACTGAGCCTGCGTGCCACAACTACTGAAGCCCATGCGCCTAGAGCCCGTGTTCCGCAACAAGAGAAGCGACCGCAATGAGAAGCCTGCACACTGCAACGAAGAGTAGCCCCTGCTCGCCACATCTAGAGAAAGCCCGTGCGCAGCAACGAAGACCCAATGCAGCCAAAAATAAATAAATAAATAAAAAATTTGTAGGCTGCTAAATATAAGTTGAAGGATGCCTTTGTATCTTGAATATTAAACCAACTTTAGTTTTTAGAGAAATTTGACAGCTTAATTCTTGAAGAAAAAGATGCTTAATGCTAATTTAATAGAATAGGTCTGTCTTTGAAGTCTATTTTAGTGTTTAAAAATTTTAAAAACATAGGAGTTTATTCTTTGTCTTTTTGGGGAGTTTAGATTGTGCATTGCAGGATCTTTCTGAATTATGGTTTTAGAAGAATAAAATGGTTGTTTAGTCACAACTATGAAAATCAAGCAGCCTCATGGAGAGAGAGAGAGAATGGGTTGCTAGGTCTTTTTATTTGGGGTTGGGGGCTGGGTAGGGTGTAAGTTTGTATAGTTGAAACTGAAAGGTGTTACTTGACTTGTTTGGATTTGAATCAGAGGTTTAGTAAATGATGTAACCGAGTAGTAATCTTACTTAAAGGTGAAATAATATGTTGAAATCCTGAGTTAATATATGAAGCTTTCTGTATTATTTTTTTTCAGTCATCAGTTTAAAATGATGGTATGTATATAATGAATGAAGCAAAAATAGGTTTAGATTAGTGAATATTGGAACATGGAGATTTATTAATTTGGGGCTTATGAAAGAATGATCAGGAAAGATATTAGGGGATTCTACTTACTAGAACATGACTGTACAGATACCTCTTCAACCCACCATTCAGTTCTTCTGGATGTATACCCAGAAGTGAAATTGCTGGATCATAAAGTAATTTTAATTTTTTGAAGAACCACCACATTGCTTTATCCATAGTGGTTGTACTATTTTGCATTCCCACCAGCAGTGTTGCAAGGGTTCCAATTTCTCTCTGTCTTCCTCAACGCATTTTCTGTTGTTTTTTTTTAAATAGTGGGCATTCTAATGGATGTGAAGTGATATCTAGTGCTTTTGATTTGCATTTCCCTAATGATTAGTGATTTTGAACATCTTTTCATATGCTTGTTGGCCATTTGTATATCTTTGGAGTGTGCCGTTTATTTTTGCCATGTGATTTCAATCAAGTAACTTAGCCTGTTATGTTTTACTTTCCTCATCCGTAAGACAGGAATGAGAATAGTACCTATTACATAGAACTGTTGTGACAGTTAAAGAAGATGACGCCCAGAAAGTGATGCTTATTAGTACAGTGCTCCTAGTTAATGGTTTCCATTGTACTCATTTTTAGATAGTTGTTTGGAACTTGCATTGACTTTTCTATACAAATGGTACTTAATGGGGTACCTAGCTTCTAGGTCTGACCTATGACTGCTGTATTAACTCCATTTGACACGGCTGTTATTTTAGTATTACTAATAGTATCCAGAATTCTGAGAATAGGAACTAACTAGCATTTTTTTCTGGATGAAGGGCCAGCTGGGGCCAAATTGTGAAATAGACATATTTTATCTTTGACATCCTATGATGTTCTGTAACCAGATTCTTGTGCCTTCTTGCTTATTCTAGGCCTCTGCCTAGTGATGCTGAGTCCTCCCTAGTCCACAAAAGTATTTTGTGTTCAAAGTTCATACCACCTCCTTGCTTCAGCATTCTTATGCCCCCCAAACAGCTGTATTTTAGGAAAAGTGGCCAAATTTAAGATATTTGTATAAAACACTGGTAGATTTCTATTCCTTGTGATATAAGCATTTTTAATCCTAAAGAATATCAGATTAATGGAATTTCAGGCAAGTGTCTGTGATTCCACACACATTGGGCAGCATGGCGGTCAGGTATGGGGCTATGGGGCTCATCCCTAGGCAGGAAGGAGACCATGTTTTTCTGGTGGATCAGATTTCTCATGGCTGCTGCTTTTTTCAAGTTTGTTGGCCAGGGGTCCTTGGCTTCTGATTTAGGGAGGAGAAGTGGAGAGGCTGGTCTTTATTGGAAAATGCTAGGTCTATTTAGGATCATACCTAAAGTTTGGAGGCTGCTTATATATTGATATTTTTACACACCAGTCATAACCATGGACAAGTATAATCAGAATCTTGAAAGCAGTTATTTCTGAAACTCAGATCTTGCCTTAGGTGCATCCTAGTTTAGCTTCACCTGAGGAGTTGGAAGCAGGTAGTTAGAACAGAAAAATGGCTACTCCTTTGCAAAGACAACTAGGGTAAGATACTGTATGTGGGTTGCTTAATTCCTTTGGCTGTAAATTTCATGACTGTACGTCCTGCCTCTGTATTTATTCACAGCCAGGCTGCTTAACCACAGCTGCAGCCTCCTCTTTTCTTTTGAAAAGTGCATGGTTACAGGGAAGATTGCAGAGGTACCTGCTCTGTGGGGATTAGCACATCTACCAGTTAGCTTAGATTTAACACACTTGCCTATCATGCCAGTCAGAAAACATTGCACCCCCTATAGTGCCAACCCTATGACTTCCTATAGGAAATACCGAGGAATCCATGAATTTAATATGTAGATAGGGAAATAGAAAACATTCACAGGAGTGAAGCAGTATTATTCAGCAGAAAAAGATAATGTTACAAGGCTCATTTCTGAATGGTCAAGAGCTTAAAGTATTTGAAATAAAAAAAAATATTCAGGAAATATTAGGGAAGGACACTGCCGGTGTGGGAGAAGATGTAGTCAGAACAGAAGCCCAGAAGGCAGCGGAATTGAAAGGGTGTTTTGCCTTTCCCAAAGGTGACAACATTTGACTAGGACAGTGGGTAGCTTTGGAGAGGAGGAAGTAGGCCATGGGTATGTTTCTGTTTTGGCTTCTTTATTTGCCGGTTAGCAAGAAAGTGATTACCTGTGACAAACAGGTGTGACCTCAAACAGTGAAGTGGCTTCTTTAAAAGAGAAAAAAACAAAAAACCCAAGAATCTCTTACCATCTTAAATTGAAACAGACTATGTACATGGTCTATATTTGTGTCTGTGTACTCCAGTGCTTTTAATACAGTTGGTGATATTTCTTAACTTGATAGAGAAATTATTGCACAAGAGTTAAAATTTTATAATCTGACAGGAACTGGAATTCTCTTTTTGTATGTTACTGTTAGCACTATTATCTCTTTTCCACTATCAAAATTTCAACAAAACACATGTATAAAGCACAGTAATGTATCAGGTTCAGTTAGGATGCAGGCCACCTTACGTCCCTGTGTACAGAATTAAAAATAGTTCGTCTCTTCACTGTTTAAGTATAATGGTTAGGCTTGCCCTCAGAGTCCAGTGGTAGAATGTGGTCTATTGTAGGAGGTAGTTCTATCGATGGAAGTTTGACTTAAAATTGTTCAGCCCTTCGTAATGTCAGAAATATCTCACGGTTCTCTCATACTTCTGTGCTAATCGTGAGTCTATATTGTAAGGGTACTTGGATAAAACTTCCCCTTTGTAATCTAAGGATGAATATGTGTAAAACACAGTGGTAGAAGAGTTATTTTCATCGTCTATATTATGACAGTCTCACAGCAGGTAAGCGTTACCCCCAACATTTTATTATGAGAAATTTCAAAGATATTAGTTGAAAGAATTTTACAGTGAACAATCATGTCCTCACCATCTAGATTCTAAAATTAACATTTTACTATGTTTTATCACATTTATCTGTCTCTGTCCTTCCATGTATCCATCAGTTTATCTTTTTTAGATGCATTTCAAAAAACAGTTGTAGATTCTGGTTTACTTTTCCCCAAATACTTCACCTTGCTTATTATTAACTAGGAGGTAATTGTATTGGGTTGGCCAAAAAGTCTGTTTGGGTTTTTCTGTAACATCTTATGGAGAAACCCAAATGGACTTTTTGGCCAGCCCAGTAGATAAAATGAAAGGTACAGATCTTAGGGATACCAGTCCTGAGTTCTGATATCCATGCAGCCTGTTAAAAAGAAAAATTATTCATGACCCTTGTTAAAGACCTTAAGGAGGACTTTATTCGGGGGGGGGTGGCTATCACGGTAGGTGTAGGGGACACTGCCCTGGGCTCTGGCAGTGAGAGAGTGAGAGAGTGAGAGAGAGAAAGTTTGGGCTCAAGTCTGACTCTAGAGAGGACAAGTGGGATTTCTAACCAAGGAGCAGAGTTGGCGGGTGGTCCCTGGATGCGAAATTACAAAGAGGAAGCATTAGGGAGAGGGAAGGTTCTTGCTAGATGGATTCAACTGAGTTCTTGCTGAAGGCGGGCCAGAGTAGGGGAGGAGGAATTCGATCAGATATCAAACTCAGATTTGGTCAGATACCAAGGGTGGGGAATCTTAGCAGGATTCTTGCTCAACCTGGATTCTGCAAGGACAGAGAGGGAAGCCCAAGGTTGGGCCTTAGTCAGAAAGAAGATTTACTCTGAGGAGCCAGTCTAAAGTTTTGGTATAAGAGAGTCTTTGTCAAAGCCAAACTCCTGTCAAGATGCAGAACCGGACATTATCCTCTTGTCCCTTACCAGGCGGTCCCCATCCTGCCCCTACAGGCAGCCGTTATTCAGATTTTCTCAGTCATAGATTAGTTTTACCAACGCTAGATCTTCATATCAACAGAACCATATAGTATGTCCTCTTTTGTATACGGCTTCTTTCATTCGGCATGTTTCCGAGATTTATTCATGTTGTTATAGTCATTGGCAGGTCATTCCTTTTTATTGCTGAAGAGAAGTTGGCAAACTTTTTCTGTAAAGGTCCAGAGAGTAAAAATTACAGGCTCTGTGAGCCATGCGGTCTCTGTTGCTCCTACTGAACTCTGCCACCGCAGTGCAAGAGCAGCCATAGACAGAACACAAACACGTAGACGAGACTGTACTCCAAAGAAGATTTATTTTAAAGACAGGTAGTGGGCTGGAAGGCTGTTACTTTCTTTTTCTACTGTAAAAGAGGGAAAAGCATTCAATATTTCATCATTAATCCTATCCCTGAAGAATATTCCAATTTATGGGTATACCATACTTTATCCATTCTCATATTAATGGACACCTGGGCTGGTTTTAGTTAGCATGGAAAAAGCTGCTGTGAACATTATTCTGCAAGGTTTTTAGACATGCTTTCACTAACCTTGTCTAAATATCTAGGAGTGGAATTGTTGAGTCACAGGGTAAGGTGTATGCTTAGTTTTAAAAGAAACTGCTAGACCCTTTTCTAAAAAGTCATTTAAAATTTACACATTCATCAATAAAGTATGAGAGTTCCAGTTGCTACATCCTTGCAAACGTTTGGCGTTGTGAGTCTTTTTAATTTTATACGTTTTGGTATGTGTTAGTCGTATCTCATTGTGGCTTTAATATGTGTTTCTTTGGTGACAAGGTTGTTTAATACTTTTTCATGTGCTGCTTGTTTATTCAAATACCTTTCTTTGTGAAGTGTTCAAATATTTACCCACTTAAAATTTGTTGTTTCTTTTTGTTGGAGTTATAGAAGTGTTATGTATATATTTGTTTTTCTCCTTTATTCTGTTAATGTGATAAATTACATTGATATTCTGAAGTTAAATCAACCTGGAATTATTGGGATAAACTTTTCGTGGACATGATGTATTATCCTTTTTTAGTTATTGCTGGATTTGATTTGCTAGTAATTTAAGAAGTGTGCATCTGTGTTCATTGCTCTGTAACTTCTTTTTTGTAATATCGTTGTCAGATTTTAGTGTTAAGGTTGTACTGAACTCAATTAGTTAGAAATTGTTCTGGTCTCCTGCATTTTCTGCAAGAATTGTATAAAATTCTTGTGATTTCGTCTTTAAAGTTTGGGAGAATTCACCAGTGAAACCATCTTGGGTCCCAGAGTTTTCTTAGTAGGAAGGTTTTTGATGATTAATTCAGTTTCTATAATCAATACAGGGCTATTCAGGACTTCCTTGGTGGTCCAGTGGCTAAGAGTCTGTGCTTCCACTGCAGGGGTTGCGGGTTTGATCCCTGGTTGGGGAAGCTCTGCATGCCATGCAGTGTGGCCCAAAAAAAAAAAAAAAATTAGGGCTATTCATATTTTTTGTTTGTTTCATCTTGTTTTAGTTTTTGTAAGTTGTGTCCATCAATGAATTCGTCCATTTTACCTACGTTGCTGATTTTGGTTCTATGAAGTTTATAATATTATTATTCTTTTAATGTCTGTAAGGTCTGAAGTGATGATTCCTTCTTCATTTCTAATAGTGACAATTTGGTTTTTGTTGTTGTTGTTGTTTTTCCTCTTGATCAGTATAGTTAAGAGTTTGGTCAAATTTGTTGGTCTTTTGAAGGAACCAACTTATGGATTTGTTAATGTTTTCCATGATTTTTCTTTATTATTTCATTGATTTCTTCTCTTTATTTCTTTCTTTTGACTTCCTTTGGGTTTATTTTTTGCTTTTCCAGCTTCTTAATTTTAAACTATCAATGATTTTAGGCCTCTTTTCTTTTTTAATATAAGTATTTAAAGCTGCACTTCTCACACTGTTTTATTTTCATTGTCATTTGATTTGAAATGTATTCTAACTTTCCTTCTGGCTACTTCTTTGAAGCATGGATGATTTAGATGTTTTGTTTAATTTTAAAATATTTCACGGTTTCCTTAGTACCTTATTATTGATTTCTAATTTAATTCCATTGTGCACAGGGAGCATACTCTGTATGAGTTCTGTCCTTTTAAATTTATTTAGATTTGTTTCCTTTTGAATTTATGTAGACTTGTTTTGTAACCCAGCATAGGCTCTATCTTGCTGAATGTTCTATGTGCACTTGAAAATAATGTGTATTCTGCAGTTGCTAGGTGTAATGTTTCTGTTAGTTTTCTCATCAGTTACTGAGAGAGAACTTTACCTGGTGTGGAAATTGCAGATTTTCCTACCTTTCCCTTTAATATTGTCCTTTTTTTCCTTTATGTATTTTGAAGCTCTGCTGTTAGCAGCCTGCACATTTATGACTGTTAAATTCTCCTGATGATGCCCTCTCCCTGTCCTATCAGTTCCAGAAAGGACTATTGCAATATTCTCAAAAAATTCTGAGGAAAAATTATTTAACCTGGACTTTTATATATAGAAAACTGTTAGGGTAGTTTTTTGTAATTATTTGGAAAGTTTCCTGTTTCAGTGTCATGGAATCTCCATGGAGAGCCCACTGCTTTATTGGGAGGTGGGGTTTTGGCAACTTTGTCTGAAAATTGTTCTGTTTAGATTTTCTGTCTCTTTTGGACTGGGTTTGAGTTACTCTCTTGAGTTTTCAAATTTATTTGTAGAGAATTTAGCAAAGTAGTCTCAATTTAATTTCTTCTGTCTCTTTGATTATTTTTCAATTATTGCTTTTTGTATTTGAGCTTGTTTCCTTTTCTTGACTAGGTTAGAGGTTTTTCTTGATTTCTGCTAAGAAGTAAGCTTGACTTAACAGTTTTGATCTTTTTTGGTTTCATTAATTTCTATTTTTGTCCTACAATTTTTTTTCTAACTTTGAATCATAATTAATTCATTTTTCATCTTTAATTTTTATTGAACCACTAAGGCTATGAATTGTCCTCTTAGCACTGCTTGAGCTATGTCCTGTAGGTTCTGAATGGTAGTGTTTTCAGTATTATTATTTTCTAGATATTTTGCAATTCTTATTTTTATATTTCTTTGTCATAAGAGTTGTTGGAGAGTTTAAAAATGGTGCACAGAGCCTAGGTGGAAAAGTCCTATTTTCTGATTTACTATTAATTTCCAGTGTTAAAACATTTTGATCAAAGAATGTTTTTACTACTACCATTTTTTGGAATTTATTACTGTCTTATTTTTGGCCTACAATGGCTGACTTCATGAGTCAGGGACTTGAAAATAGATGTACTCTTTTGTTTCTGGGACAGAGTTTGCCATGTCAGATCCACTTATACTGTGGTCTTCCTTTTCTTGCCTTTTTTTGGGCCAGTTGATCTGATATGAACAGAGAGGTTGAAGTCTTCCACTACTAGTGTGCTTACATCTCTGTAGTGTCTCTTATAATTTCTGCTTTATAAATGGTTGCTGCTTTTTTATTTGATGCACAGATATTCATACTATGTCTTCACTATGATTTCTACACTCCCCCCTTTTTTGCTCTGTTTAATGCTTTTTTTTTTTTGGCCATGCTGAGTCGCTTATGGGATCTTAGTTCACTGAACAGGGGATTGCATCCAGGACTATGGCAGTGAAAGTGCTGAGTCCTAACCACTGGACTGCCAGGGAATTCCCTCTGTTCAATGTTTTTAAACTAAATTCTAATTATCTGATGTTAAGATAGCGAACCAAATTTTATTTGCATTTGCCTGGTGAAACTTTGACCATACTTTTTTTTTTTTTTGCGGTACGTGGGCCTCTCACTGTTGTGGCCTCTCCCGTTGCGGAGCACAGGCTCCGGACGCGCAGGCTCAGCGGCCATGGCTCACGGGCCTAGCCATCCCGTGGCATGTGGGATCCTCCCGGACCAGGGCACGAACTCGCGTCCCCTGCATCGGCAGGCGGACTCTCAACCACTGCACCACCAGGGAAGCCCTAGCGGCCATAGCTCACGGGCCTAGCCATCCCGTGGCATGTGGGATCCTCCCGGACCAGGGCACGAACTCGCGTCCCCTGCATCGGCAGGCGGACTCTCAACCACTGCACCACCAGGGAAGCCCTGACCATATTTTTAGTTTCAGCTTTTTGGAATCACTTCATTTCAGGTGTGTTTCTTGCATAGAGTTGGGTTTTGTTTTGTGATCCAGTATGAAATTCTTTTAAATAGGTGAGTTAATAAGCACATTATACTTATTGGTGTGACAAATATATTTTTTCTGAGTACTGTTATTCTATTTTTCAGAGAATTTTTGTTATTTGGCCTGTATTATTTTGTATATACTATTCTAATATTTTAGAAGGTTTGTATTTGTCTTCTTGGTTATTTTTATAGGTTTATTTAACTTAGCCCTCTTTCTTTGGGCAATATGTATTAGTTTCCTACAGCAAGGAACAATATTAGCATGTTTCTTCCTCTTCTTTCCCTTTCCCCTACCACTTAAGACTTGTTAATGAAATTCTAATTATTTGCCTGTTGCTCATTAGTGGGTGATGTTTCCTGATTGCTTTAGCTGTGATTGGTGGGAATGAATGAACTTACTTTCTCATCTTTTCTCCCCTTTATTTTCTCACTTTTTGTTAGCTGTATCCCTTCTGCATTGGCAGGGCATACACTCCACCCTGTCACTGTAATTCCCTGGTTTGTTTTAGTCTCAGTTCTACATTGAATATATTTAATGTGTACCATCATTCCTTTGACCATGCTTTCTCTAGCCTTTTCTTGGTGAATTCATCCAATAGGAGTTTCCTTGAGGGGCTCCTGGGAAAATTTTCTGATTTCTTCTACGTTCAAGGCTGTTTGTACCTTTTATACTTGAAGGATGGCTTGGCTAGATGATAAAGTCCTTTGTTCACACTTTTTTCTGTATATCTTATAGTTATTTTCCCATTTTCTTCTGCAGTGAATATTGCTATGGAAAATCTGGGGCCAGATTTTTTGGGTTTGGTCTGGCTGTCCAAAGAGCCCTTATCTTTTGGGTGTGTTGATTTTACTAGAATAGATCTTAGAGTTGACCATCTCAGCCACTTTGCCCTGGTGCACCTACTGTGCACTTTCAATACATAGATTCATCTTTTATTTCAGGAAAAGTTTTCTTAAATTTAATCTGAATTGTTTTGTTATATTGGTTTGGTTTTCTGCTTCAGAGTTTCAGTTAAGTACTGGTTGTATTCTCTTTGCTTATCATCTATAGCCATAATTTTTTTCTCTAGTTTTTTAAACTCTATTTCCATTTCATTTTATTAGGTCCTTATTTTTTCCCCATATGCTTCTTCTCCCTTGTGCGTCTTCTCATTTCATCTTCACTTCCATGTAGTTTTAATTTGTTCTTATTTTTCTTGAGTTCTGATTACTCACATTTTAATCTCCTTGTCTCACTCTTTGCTGAGTTCTTATTGTGCTTTGTGATTACCCTTAATAGAGGTGATTGGATTAAGTTTTAAAAATTTATGCCATAACATTTGCTTAGAATTTTCATATATTCTTTGGCTATGTTGTTTTGATGCATGTTCGTCAGGTAAGTTTTGGTGTTCTTTTCCTGTTTTTAATTTAAAATTTAAACGGCTTTTAATTGAGACTGTGCCATATAAAAAACATTATTGCTCATCATAAAATGACTTGAATTACCTTGCCCTGGCTATTTGTGGGACAGTCCTCGGGGGTGTGTGTGTGTGTGTGTGTGTGTGTGTGCGTGCGTGCGTGCGTGCGTGCGTGTGTGTGTGTGTGCTTCACTGTCTCCACAGACATTCTGCTTCCTGCTAAAATGGCCTTTCTCTATAGCCCTGCCCTCTCTGTTTCTCTGAACCAAACTGTCCAGGAGGTCGTCTGCTGCCAGCCCTGTTGCCCCTCTGCCCACTTCCTTTGCTACACCAAAGGTGTGTATCTTTTGCACTTCTGGGTGAGCCCGTCACTTGCAGAGAGCACACAGTCTCCAAGTTGCCTGGGATGTGTTGCCCAGGGCTCTTTGCTCGTCACTCATTGTATTCTCCCTTTCTGGTCTTCTCCCCAGCAAGGCCTCTGTGTTATCTCCACAGTGTCTGCTCCAGATTTCATGCTTCTTGTACTAGGTACAGGATGTAGGTTATCACTCACTTCAGGGTGAGTCCATACTCATAGTGTATTTTGCTGGCATTTTCTGTGATCTTTTCTCTTAGGGCTCTCTGTTTGCTTCTTCCTCTCATCTTAGATTCATGGCTGCTATTAGCTAATTGTAGCAGCCTTTGCACAGTCTCCTTGTACTGTTGTGCTGAAAATGCTGTGTCCCCCCCACACGTCACCCCCGCCATTTACCTTGTTTTGTGAGATACGCAGCAGGAGAAAGCTGGCGCTCCACGGGCATCTTATATTGGAGGTCTGATGAACTCTTTAAAAGGACCTCTAAGGTCCCTGTTTTGAGAATAGACTTTTAGGGGAGTAAGGTGGAAGCTGGGACACCTTATGAACACCTTTTGAAGCTATTATAGCTGTTCAGGTGTATTAATGATGGACTGCATCACAGTGCTAAGTGTGGAAATGGTGAGGAATGGTTAAATTCTGGATAGACGTTGAAGGGAAGCTGATTTGGGGCTTGCTAGTGGAATAATGGAGTGTGAGAGAGAGGGGAGCCATCCGCAGGCGTGCATATCGTGTATCTCTTGTCTTTTCGAATGCTTCTCGGTATCGGGGAGCTCACGCGGGCTTTAAGCGGGCAGGACCTGTTCACGGGAAGACGTTCCCTGCTGTGCGTCTCATCTGGCCCGCTTGCCACAATGAGCAGGACTTCACGCGGTTAACTTAGCAGGCGGAGTCCCTTGGTGTTTAAATTCTGGGTGGAACTGCTTTTCCTGTGTTTATTCCAGACCTGTTGTGGAGGTCTTGGGTACCCGTGGGCTCGGCTCTGCTTCTCTTCCTGGGCCCAGCAGCACACATCAGGGCCTTCCACATGCGCCTTTTCTATTCTGCTTAGAGCCGAGTTCTTGGGCCCTGCTTGGGGTTAATGCTGCAGCCAGCTGCTCCACATACAGGGGCAGAGGCTGCCCAGCCATTCCTTAGTCATCTCGCGAAGTAACCTGAGGATTGCCTTAAAGCTCCTCCTGCTTGCTAAACTCAGAATCCTTGGCCAAAAAGAACAGCTTCCAAATCTGCTAGGGCTTCTTTCAGTGCATATTTGGACTGTGGTTCTATTAGGTTTATTCGTTATTAATGTGATCCTAGTTGCCTTCTCTCTTCCAGAAATTTGTCAGAATTTCTGGTCTGCTGTAGTTTTCAGGGCTGCCATGGTTATGTTTTTATTTTTTGTCATTTTTGTGGGATAGTGGGATGGAAGACAGGAAATTCCTGTACTTGCTGTCTGCCATCTTGCCCTGGTTGTTTGCACTGCTCCTTAAGAACTGGGTGAGGGGTACACAGAAGAAAAAGAATTTAGAAAGGATCAGCGCTTTTAGGTTCAGAGGCTAGAAAATGATTTGGCTAATATGTAACATACTATTCATTAAGGAGCTTAATATTTCTGGCTTATTGTAATCTTTACAGCTGTTCAGTTATATGGGACATATAATATGGAACATAATTGGGTGTCATTTACTTTTTTTTTTTTGAAGATACCCCCTTAGAGAGTGGAATATGAGAAAATATAACTAAAAATGAGCTGTCTAGTTTATGTCCATGGGAAGTCTTACATCATCCATATTAAGTTTCTGATGAGTTAACTACCTGTAATCATGTGACTTTTAGGAAACAACTTATAATTTTATATCTTTCCTGTATTGGGAAAAATGTATCTACCTTAAGGAAAGATAGGAGACAGAAGACTGCTTTGGGGAGGATACTCTGAACACTTAAGAATGAAAACATGTTTTAAATGTAGGGTTTGCATAAGTAGAAAAATGGAGTATATTGAAACATTTTCCCCTTGTACTAAATTTCAAGTGTATTTCCTTACTAGGTTGTGATACCAAGATGTTTAGCATAAACCACACTGTCGATACAAACAGCTTAGGCGGGCCAGCCATTCTTATCAGGGAAGGGTGGGGGCACTGCTGAAACCCGGCTTGCCAGCCGTCAGCCAAGGGCCAGGTGTGCCCGCAGGTCCTTCTAAGGAGAGGCCTCTGCTCTGCATGCCGTTACATATCCAGAGGGCTTGTGTCTTGTAACTTTTTAAAATAATACGAAAGATGCCATGTGAATTGTCACCAGACTTCCCATACCAGGACTGTATGTGTCTTTCTGTTTTGATTGATACTTTAAAAAAAATCAGGTTTGTAACAGTTTGTGTTGAAACCTGTGGGTTAACTGGTCATTCTGACTGCTGACGGTTTCTCCAGGTCTCTGAGCCGCGGCCCCACAGCTGCCCAGGAAGCTTTTCTTGGCTGCCCTCTTATTTTCCTGGGCGACAGGCACTTCATTGCTTTGCATAAAGTGCTGATATTAAGACACCTTACAGTTGTGGGGAAGGTAATGTGGGAGGGTGGGCAGGTAAACAAGCAGTGTGGCTTCTACTGAACGGGAGCAGTAGGCCACCTGTTTCAGCCTTAGTTATGCCTTTCGTGGTTTTGAACAAAATTATTAAGGTGATACCACTTCTTAGGCTCTTAGTAATGGCGAAGGAAGGGGCTGAGGATGGTGACTTGAGTATCACATTTGCAGGGTGTGTAAAGGTCACGGACATTTAGTTCCTTTTAACAGCACTGTCTTCAACATATTTTGACAGCTATTCAGGACTATGAAACTGCTCAGGAACACAATGAGAATGACCAGCAGATTCGAGAAGGTCTAGAGAAAGCACAGAGGCTACTGAAACAGTCGCAGAAACGAGATTATTATAAAATCTTGGGAGTAAAAAGGTGAATTATAAATTTAAAATTCACATTGTTATTTTTAATCAACTGTTTTAAAGCTAACTGTTGCTCTTTTTTCCCTCGGATTCATTTCCTTTTCTTAGGTAATTTCAGTCATAGATTAAACCCTAACAATCTTGAACATCATAAAGCTGTTTTGAATATATTACAGATAAATTTCTTTGATAGAGACTAGTCATGCAATGATGGAGAATTAGTAGTTGGTGACAAAGAAAGGACACTATGGCATGAATAGGTCCTGGGCCTAGATTTTTTAAGAAGGGTGAAGAGGTGGGAGTGAGCTTTCTTTTGGTGGGGACAGGCGGGAGAGGGGTTGGGGAAAAGAAAACTTCTCTAGGCCTAAAAATAAAGTGGCACTTTCAGAATGAACTTGCAGGCACAGGGAGAATGTAATTTACTCAATACCTGCTTTTATATTAGACCCACCTTCCCTGAGCAGGGGAACCGTCAGTCTTTCAATCAGTCAACAGTCTGAAACTTTGTTCTTTTTGAGTACGCTAACCCAGGAGCAAAATACAAAGTGGGCTTCAAAGAGTCAGTGTCTCTTTTAATGCCAAGAATCGAATCATGATAGTTTGGAAATTCAGAAAGTTTAAAAATGCATCAATGCAGTCTTCTTAAGGGAGAATCGTACAGCTCAGGAGTACTTTCATTTGTTCCTGGTGAGATTCTGACATCAGGGAGCAGGCATTCTGGGAAGCCTGGTGACTGTGAGGGCGGCGGGAGCGCTGGGGAAGGCGCTCAGCGGTTAGGATGGCGGTGCTCAGAAAACCAGGGTGCTGATCTGCCAGCGGGATCTTCCTGACTGTCCCTCTTAGCTCCTCCTGGCAGTATGTTGGACACTTCTTAACTAACGGTTATGAATTAATTTTACCACCCTTCAGAAATGCCAAAAAACAAGAAATCATTAAAGCCTACCGAAAATTAGCACTGCAGTGGCACCCAGATAACTTCCAGAATGAAGAAGAAAAGAAAAAAGCTGAGAAAAAGTTCATTGACATAGCAGCTGCTAAAGAAGTCCTCTCCGATCCAGGTATTGTTTGCTTTAATGTTTCTGTTCTCTTGAAATGGCCGAGTCAGTGACTGGCGACTTCCTAGCTCTATTCCTTTGCCCGTCTTAGAGGCCGTGTCAGGAGTGGACAGTGGGGCGCGTGGTGGGTGGGCCCCCTGGGGCTGACCTCGGGAGCTGGTGATGGTCCCTGACGCCCATTTTCATGTCTGCCCTTGTCAGACTCTAGGGACCCTCATGTGCACGGTGCAGTGGAGACGCCACCAAGTGTGGAATCAGAAGGCCCGAGAGTGACTCTTCTCTCTCTTTCAATAAGTTCCTAGAACTTTTCCGGGCCTCAAGGTTTTTCACCAGTGATATGCAAGTACAACAAGAGGGATCCTCTTAGGTTCGTCCCTTCTAGCTTCACAGATCAATGGGAATGTTTATACCAGACTTGCAGGAGCTTGACTAGGATATGGACTGCCAGGCAGGAATGTGCAGTGGGGGGACAGCGGCAAATAGCCAGCCCAGGGCCTGCCCCGCCCTCTGGGAGGGGCTCCCCAGGAATCGTGCTCTAACTCTGATGGTCATTCGATTTACTGGTTGATATAAATGTGATTTCGCCATAAGCTAAAATGACCTGGAAAGTAAGAGGGAGACAGTTTAAGAAATGAGGTAATACCGAGCACTGCTTTGACATTTCCAGGGGGAGTTGCATGTTAAGCTACCACCTACTGCTTTTTTGTGGCTTTTCATGTCAGTGGCAGCAGAAACTCTTGACTCGAGCTACAGACAAATTTAACAAAATAGAAGGAAATCACAAGTTTCTGAACTACTTATGCTATGGAATTGAAAGTAAATGATGTTTGTTCTCAAGTAATTTATAATCCAGTGAGAGAGGGAGGAATCACTTAACGAGTATAGGAGGATACATACTGTTTGTTCTTTCATTCTGCACACGTCGACGCCTGTGAATGGCTCTGTCCCCTCAGCGTGTGCAGCGGGCAGGCGAGGCGCTCTGGAGCTGAGCCCTGAGGGGAGCAGGGGGCCTACGGGCAGAGCAGCATGCATGAGAAGAGAGCTGCACTCTTGATTACTAGGAGTTCTTTTCTGTCCTCTGTGCCTTTTTCTCAGCCCCTGTCCTTACTGTAAAGATGATAGCTCTTCCTAATCTCTGAGGATATTAGCTTGCTCGTCTGCTGCCTGCAGTGTTCCTTTCTCGCACGTGTCTGCACTGGCCTCTGTCTCATCACGGACTTCGCTCCGGACTGACGGGCACGGCAGTGGAGGTGGCCTCCTGGCCTGTACGATAGGGCGCCTTCCTCCCTCAGGTCTGGGGAGGCTTCCTTCTGTTTAGATTGAATACTGAGGCCCCAGACGCTTCATGGGTTGACGAGGTTCGCCTGGCTGACTTGATGCTTGGGGTTAGGACGGTGAACATGGCCGTTTGATCAGAAGAGCGTGCGTGACTCTGAGGTCTCATTCCCTGCAGTTCCTCGGCTTTCCCGGAGAAGAATTTCCTTGGGTAGCTTCTTGTGAGGAGAGAAGATTTAGGGGGTCCGAACTTGCATGAATATCCATTTTCAACCCTGAACCTCACCGCCTTCTCCATGACTGGTTTCTCCTGAAACCGAGTCTGGGATCTGGGTGGGAGAGGGGGGCTGGATTTGAGCATCAGTCGGTCCCGAGTGTCTCGGTAACCGAGGGCTGTGGTCCTCAGACCCCGCCTCAGCCCACACCTCAGGCAGCGCCTGGCTCTTAGCTCGCTGGTTTCTTTTACAGAGATGAGGAAGAAGTTTGACGACGGAGAGGACCCCCTGGATGCAGAAAGCCAACAAGGAGGGGGCGGCAACCCTTTCCACAGAAGCTGGAACTCATGGCAAGGGTTCAATCCCTTCAGCTCAGGCGGACCTTTTAGATTTAAATTCCACTTCAATTAAACCAACTGTTTTTCTGCTCTTCATTTTTTAAAGATTAAAAACAAAAAAACCTTGTTCCAGGATCTTAATGAAAAAAAAATTTTAGTCCTTCAGTTTGTCCATGACCAAAGAGTTGTTTTCATAGGAAATATCTGTTCTTATCCGTTTTAGACTTGAGGTTGATGGGTTTGTGAAGGCAGGGAGGCAGGGGAACGGTTCTGTGTCTGGCAGAGCAGCCTGTGTCTCGGCTGTGAACGTCTGGACGAAGGAGTCTGAGAGAGACAGGTGCACAGAGTTTGTATTTTTCTACACTGGAGCACGTGGAAATTCTTTTCTTCACATCCTTGCTTACGTGTCAGTGCCTGCATTTATGAGGAGGAGCTGTGGTGTCAGGATTCTCCCAGAGGAATGAACATTCTGAGCTGTATGTTCTTAGGGACAACTTTGCTTAGATTCTGGTCAGTCCAGTCATTTGTAAATATGTTAAATTTCCCATCTCTACGAGCATGAATGTGGCTGTCATTGAAGGTGGGCAGAGCCTGTCTTTTAGAAAACCTGCTACCGAATGATAGTCGCTGGAGCCAGGGTTAGATTTTTTTTTTTTTTTTTTTTGCGGTACGCGGGCCTCTCACTGCCACGGCCTCTCCCGTTGCGGAGCTCAGGCTCCGCAGCATGTGGGATCTTCCCGGACCGGGGCGTGAACCCGTGTCCCCTGCATTGGCAGGCGGACTCTCAACCACTGCGCCACCAGGGAAGCCCCAGGGTTAGATCTGGACTGATGTTAAGCATGTATGTTTTTTTGTTCAGTACCTGCAGGGGAATACTGAAAATCACTGAAATAGAAGTAATTGTAAATCCTACTGGCCCTTTTAAAATGAAACACAAGAGACGAAAAAGTAATATGTAAAATAGGTTCAGATAATATAGCAGTGGTATTTAAAATAATATTGCTGTAGTGCAGAATGAAATACTTTAACAACTGAAGTTGTGAGTTAAACAGCATTTCCTGTAACAGGATTGGCTTAGAAATGTAAAGTCGCTCGGTCAATATAAACAAACAGAATGCCATGTTTCCCACTTTTAGTAAATACAGCCAACAGTATCTCTTAGGTCCTGGCCGACCTGGCCCGTGGCTGCTCGTGTGGGACTGTTTTGAGGTGGGCATTAAATAGCAGGCCTGCCCCTTTTTCAGACCTTGATGCCTCTGGATGTTCTCTGCCAGAAAACAACAAAACAACAAAAAACAGGTTTACAGATCTAGTCGGCTCCAGCTGTATGTCCACTATCAAGATGGCATCTCTTCTTGGGATACCTTCTTCTTAAGAGAAATGAACTATTCAGTCTTTATATACTGGCTAATTTTTTCCCTAAAAAAAAAAAAAAATGAGTGTTACTTTAATCAAGAACACAAAATATTTATGGAATTATGATGCTGCATTTAAAATCTGAGAATTACTTTAGATAAAAATTATTACATTCTGGAAAGGTTTTTGGTTTTGCCTCAGAGCATTCTGAAGCAATTTAAGCAGAATAGGCTTAATATATTGTTTTTAGGAAATCAAGCATTTTCTTTTGCGTTGCGGGGACTGTCCTGACTGCTAACATACACAACGGCCAGCCAAGCACAAATCGTTTTCTTCTACAGTCATCCTGGAAGAAAGTTGCTTAAACAGACAAAACATATCGTTGAGATGAACAAAACACGTGCTTTCTGCATCTATTTAGAAGTTTGTTTCTTACCAATAAACTTAAGATTGCATTTTGAACACTAGTAAACAGCTTGCAGCTCTCATTTTGTTTTAATGTCTCAAAATGCAAGTCAGTGTGAAAATAATTTACAAGGGAAATTCATTTTTGTTTATTCTTTAATCTTGTTACTTCATTAGTTACATCAGCAATTTTTTCTTCAATCTGGTTCTTTCGTATATGATGTCACTGTGAACTCTCTGAAATCTAGCGATGGCCTCTACCTACTTTTACAAGAAAGAGTTTTCACACAGAATCAGAACGAGGGAAATATCAAACCACTTGCCGTTCTATCCGGAGGAGACGATGCAAGGCTGCCAGCAAGGAGGAGCCGGAAGGAGTCCGGATGGCTGGAGGCGGGCCACACGTCCTGGGCACCTGTCACCTCGCCGACTGCCACCTCGCCGCCGAGACGGCTGTTTGCTTCACTTTTTTTCTCCACCTGTAATAACTATAAATCCTGTTCCTAAAGCCTTACCATAGACTGACTTTAGTCATCACGGTGGAAATGTGCAGAGAGTTACTTGTTTTCAGTGAAGAGGGAGAAGCAAATATGGAGCCAAGCGCCAACATCATGAAGAGAAACTCTCTGGGCTCTGTTGTTTTGCTAATTAATGAAGAAAATAACGACCTTTAAGTTCCAGCCGGGAGGGTCATCAGCGGTCTTCTGGCATCCGCGTGATTGGGAAGGTGGTCACCCCACGCTTCTTGCAGTGACGCAGGAGAGCGCTGCGAATGTGAAGGGACACTCCTCCGTCCTGGCAGTGGCAGCCTGACGGCAGAGGTCGCCGCCGCTCCCGCAGGCGCCGGGTAACCGGTGCGGCGCTCTCTGGAAAAGCCAGATGAGCGGGGCTCCCAGCCTTGGCTCTATGACGCTCCCCGTTAAACTCCTCCCTCCCTTTTCAGTGAGCACCGGAAGTGAAGTATCGCTGGCCTGTAAATGGGTATTTTTCCACAGCAACAAGTATTCAACACATCAGCCCGTAAACCTGAAAAAGTTCTAAAAAGAGAGGATAAATTAACGCCCACTTCTGAAAGTTCGTGCTTTCTTAACATGGATAAATGAAAACTGGAAAACGACTTCAATAGTTGACTAATGTGAATTGGATATAACAATACTAATTTTAAAACATTTTTCTCTTTAGGCAGTATTAAAAGTTTAAGTATCAGTATGAAAGCAGAACTTTTGGGGACTCTGATAATGGAATGTAAAAACTACCCACAGCTTAAGAGAAAAATACTACTGATAACCAAGTTGGAAGGAAAAAAGCTAAAATAATCGCAGTTTTCAGTTGGCACCATTTTCTATTCATGGTGGAAAATGAAAGATTTCACCTTTAAAGCATGAAATTGGTCAGAAGCTGTATGTGACATTTACCATGAAAAAAGGGCACAAGACGCTTAAAAATGTCTCCTCAGTCAGGCTTGTGCCTCCTTAGAGGGACAGGGCACCGGTGACAGGCCCTGTGCAGAGTTTTCATCGAGTACACACCAGTGGTTAACCTAGAGAAATTCATGCAGCTACGTTGAATGTAGTTGACTTTTCCATGTTTATAAAGGAAGGAGGAAGGCAAATGCTGATTTCCCGACAATTATTCTAAATCAGATCATTCCTTTTTTGTTAGTAGCAGAGTTTATTCTGTAATTGCAAATGATGTTAATAGGTGGGGATAATTAGTTTTGTTTAATGATCTCATTTGCTGAATGATTTAAGAGTAAAATTAGCCACTGCGTGGCTTTGTGTATAGTAAACAGACTGTGTTTCATGCCTCTGTGGTTGAACCTCTTCCGTGCAGTGGAAAGCAGAGCACAGGGGAGGGGAAAAACTGGAGATGTCTGATAAGTTAGGCTGTTACTCCTACTGTGGTTGGTTTGAATGAGACAAGACGAAGTAACTTAATCCATCTCGATTTAGTGTCTTAATAAAAACAACACCGAACATTAACTGAAATGGGTCTCAGACATGTCTACAAATATGGGTACTATTTTTATGCCCGTGTATTTTCACATTTAATAAAAATATTTATGGTCAAATGAGTACTTTGCTTTCAGTCTTTTGGAGAAGTCTGTTTTCCAACTTTGTTTTACACGTAATCAGCTACCGAGGTGGCAGAGGGCTCCTGCTTGACACGAGCTGCAGGAAGAGCGCAAAAAGCAGAAATGATTAGTCTCGTAACCCAGCCCCCCCAGGTCCTAGGACAGTGAGGCCTTAACAGGTGGTCGGTTCTTCACTTTGAGTACCATTAAAATCTAACACTTAGGTTGGCTCTGAGGACTTTCCCTTTATATCGTAACACACACATTTCTGTTAAAGTTCTGGAAGGGGTGGTGGGGACACTGCAGCTTATCTCAGTCAGATCTCTAACTACAAAGAAAAGGAGCTTTCTTCGTGTATTCTGCATGTCCTAAAACTACAGGACAGCTAGAATACTTAGAGGACTTTCCCAGAAAGCAGTTTCCACATTCTTAATAATCATGATAACTACCTTAGCAACACATCATCAATCAGCCTTCGTCTGAAGATACTGCAAGTGCCTGCAACAGGCCTGAGGGCTGCCTGCCTGCACACAGGAGGGGAGAGCACAGGAGGGGAGAGTCGAGTCTACCAGCCCCTCAGGGGTTGTAAGCCCTGATCCCCTCCCCCTCCTACCCTCACGCCCAAGAAATCCAGTCACTTCCATCTTAAGGCATATAGGTCACACCCCAGAGACCCTGAACTCTGCAAACCTCCATCCACCGAGTCAGTCCTTCCTTGGAGATCAACAGATGATCAACAGAAGCATGAGATGCACACTCATCTGTCACTGCCTTAGACTAGGATTCAGTTTCTAACAAGGAGGCCTCCAGGTGACAACTCCGAGGTTGCAGTCTTGTTTTGAATACATTTCCAACCTTCACCAAGGGCAGTCTACTGGGAGAAGCATCTCCTCCAGTTCTAATATCACGAGGGACCGAGCAGCTGCATTTGGAAGGGCCACTGGCAGGAGTCCAAGGTCTTCCTGAGGAAACTGGAATTGAACGTTGTGAAAAAGCACGAAGGAGAAACCACTGCTTGCAGCATTTCTTGGCGATTTAAGTCTGTGTTATTTGCATGTTTCCCTGCTCTTACAGGAGATTTCTATAAGAATAGAAATGTGTATGTATGTATTTATCTATGTAATGGATTTTTTAAAAGACTGGTTGCCCTAAATGGATGTGATTTTTCTGTGAAAGATTCTTTAAAGATAGCGAAGGATAACTCTTCTAACAATCCTTTACTGTATTACAGTTTTCTTAGGATTTTGTTAATACTCCTTCACACATACCACCGGTTGCAATGTTGTATTTCCTGCAGTGTTTATGCTTTTGTTGCTGCAGGTTACTAAAACCTCATAAAAGTGGAAAGACCTCATTCAGCAGTGGCACGATTTTAGTGCAAGCGAGCTACCTTCTCTTCCTCTTGGTAGGTCAACATGCAGTGAATGCTCCGTACAACATGGCCTTAGGCCAGGGGAATTTTGTCGCTGTGCAATGAAGAAAAATCACATCATCAGATCCCCAGTAAGGCTATTCGTCCTTATCCAAGAGCTTTTACCCGATATAGCCAGGAATGATGTTATGAATAAATATAACTATTAGGAAACAATGCAGGCATAGAAATACTCCCGGAGAGATTCTGGATTAACACTGATGAATGTTAGAGCCCTTCACTGCACTTTAGGGTCACATCGCCAAAGCTCTCCACGTACTTGACAAACTCCCCTATGTCACCTTGTGCACCTGGCTCCAACCTCCCCACCCCCTCCTCTCCTCCTCGTCCTCAAAGGAACAAAACTACCCCCTTGCTAGTCTGCGCCCAGTGTGCGCTTCCTCCTACTTCACTTTGCATCCTGAATGTCACTTTCTCACGCCTTCCTGACACTTTCCCTGCCCAGCATTTTCATTTGGATAGTTAGTTAGTGAATGCCACTTATACTGGCCTAGTAACTTCAAAAGGACAGCCTCGCGCACTGTAGGTACTTAAATACTTGTTGGATTTGTTCAGGTTAGGAAGACCTAGATAATTGGCCTTCGGACGAAACTGGAAACATTTTTCTGGTGGAAGCGGACTGTGGGAAAACAAAGCAAAGCCTACACGCCAGTGGTGGGTTTGCTAACTTCTGTTTATCAGGGAGTGTGAGCACGTTGCTCTGGACTAGATTAGATACTCCACCGTATGATTAGTTATGTTTACTTCGCAATTCATCTTACTCAACAAGGCTAGTACCAAAATAACTCCTTCTCTAACTTTGCCCCAAATTTAAAACCTGGGCGACCTGGAGCCTTTGTCATTCAAATCTTTTGGTTTTGAACCAGTCTTCTAGAATTTGAATACCTTTTCGCCCTTCAATTGTAATCAAAACCTTTGATTTTCAAGTGAAGTCACATAGGATGCAAACCTTACATAGCTGGGCAGGATCACGAGTGAAATACGCTTAAATTCAAGTAATCATGAGCTGTAGGGGACAAGATTATTCTCCAAATCTGGAGTCTATAAACGAAGCTGTTAACAGTAGGTTCTAAGTAAAGAGACTTCACTCTAGAATTTCTCAGAAGACAGAATTTTATATTTGATAAGCTGGGCTAATAAACAGCAAAATGGGGAACACTGTCCCATTACCTAACACTTCGACTCATGTTTTGAGTGGTCACAGGGTGGGCGGCACCGCTGACCACGCGCTGCCGTCACAGAGCTGTGCCTGTTTGCACGCTCGCCACCGAAGTCCTGAACCTTTGTGCTTCACCTCCCTCACTTTGCCACCGAAAGTAAAATTAAAATCAATTGGTTCTTTGGAAGAAGAAGGACCCCCTTAAGTCTGCTGAACAGAAGTGGGCAAGACGGGCTGGGAAGCGAGATTCGTGGTACTGAGCCTGGATCCCCGTTAGCACTTTTCGCTTGATCTCTGAACCAGGGATCTGAGACATACGTCAGAGCCCTTCGATGAACAGTCTCGTGTGTTCCAGTGGGAAGTTAAATGCCACCAACTTCTTTGCTGCTGTATCTCAGAGAAGAAAATCCTCTTAGCCATGCTTTAGTTACTGAAGGATAGTCTGACCTGACATATACCTATTGCCTTGAACACTATTCATCTGGGTCTTCGTCTGGGTGGTAGCAACTGTCTGTCTGGTCGCCTCCCAGGCGCTGGACCTGACCCATAGGAGCAGCCGTTGCTTTGGGCGGGCTCCCGTTTGTGTCAAACTACATTTTGACTATTAAAGAAAAGCCTGGTTTTGTCTGTAAGCCCAGGCTGACGGCCTGTGGTGCTTCCTGGAAGTATTCTCTTCTCCCCGTCTAGGAGCTTCGCTGTTCCCTGAACTTGAGGATACCTGGAGCCGAAGGGCGGGCACTCCCAACATCTAACCCCTTGGACCGAAGCATCTGGGAGGCACGAAGACTTTGGACTGTCTTCGGCCTTATATTCTGGGTTTACCTTATACCAAAACTTATACCCCAAACTTAAATGTCTTTTCATGGTTAAAACTCAAAATCTCCTAATTCTCAGATATGCTGTGTTCCGACTTTCCTCTGAGAAGGAGGAAGGAGAATTGGACTGTAACTTCTCAAAATGGGAAATACCGTTTGTCTTTGCTCTCTCCTAGGATTTGATTTTTGTTAAAACTTGCCATAGGGCCTGCACCTGAACACCAGAATTCGGGATCAGGAATGTAGGTGGAAGGCCTCGGGCTACCTTCCAGCACCCTCAGGGCAGCGGAGCTGGTGGCCTTCTCTGCGAGTGCCGCCCTGCGCTCCAAGATGGGCTGCGGTTCACTTCCCCTAGCGCGTCCCCGAGGAGGGGAGAGCTCTGCATGGCGCTGCGCTCTACATGCACTTGACGTGTAAAAGAATCTCCCTGTAAAGAAATACTTAAAAGTCTGGATTTTTAGATATAAGCTATCATTCACCTGGAAATGAGACATGTAAATTTAGCCATTCAAATCACAAGCTACAAACTACATTAGTCTGCAATTTTAGCTTATATTCTATGAAGTACAGAATCTAGCATATTGGAGACGGCAGCTAGTAATAAGTGTGGAAATCAGGTGCCATTACCTAGTGAAGTGCCATCTCACAATCAGCTGGGGCTTCTGCCTAAAGCACCACAGCAGACCTGAGGTAGCTGGGTTGGAGCATCTGGCCTAAGCTAGAAGCTTACAGAGACTCTTACCTCTCACCAAGCCCTGACTCCAAACAGGAGTGAGCCGGAGACCCCATGGAACTGGGGTCTTCACCCCAGGCCAAGTTACCACTCAAGCCTTTGACAGTGTCCCTTAGGACCCTTGGAACCCACAGGAATAATCTACTTCCATTCCAGGCCAAACCTGGAACACTCCATTTTATCACAGCCAAACCCAAACGAGTAACAAAGGGAAGGTTACAGGGAGAGGGAGAGGTCTTGTGATCGCTTATTAGGAAGAATGAAGCTGCTGGGGCAAAGTAGTTATTTTCAAATACACTATGGGCTGTGCCATCCGATAGAGAAGGATTAGATTCGTTCAGAAGAGCTCAAAGAGCAAGAGTGGAGACTCTGCCAGTAGACACCTCCGGGCTCACTGTGGAACTCTGTACGCAGCTGCCCAAAGATGGACCAGCTAGCCTCCAGAGGCAGACAGTTCCATGTGGCCCTGGAAGGTTCCAAGATGGCTTGAGGGTCCACCTGGCAGGGCCTTGTAAGGGGGGCTGTTCCTCAAACCTCACTTATCACCGGAGTCATCTGGAGAGCTTCTTAGACAACCATGATTTCCCACGCTCACCTCAGCCCTATTCCATCAGCTTCTTCAGGGGACAGGGTCCAAATGACATTGAGGTCTTCTCCAGTCCCAAGATCCTATGATTCTAGAATAGTTAGATAGTTTTTGAACATTTACTATTCCTATTCATCTATTATTAATATAAAACAGGAAAACAAACTGTTTATACTCTTAACTAAGTTTCTATAAAACTAGCCAGTTCTTTTTTTAAAAGAATACATATATACCCCATAAGCCCATGAATATCATTTTATGAAATAAAAATTAGAAACATTAAAAAATACAAATACTGCATAGGATTAAAACATCATATGGTTTAAGATAAACAAAATAAATAATTACAGTGTGACACTACTTCCATTTTAAAACAACAGTTAAGGTATAAATGGGCTTACTTTAAAAAAAA
The DNA here is from genome assembly GCF_002837175.3 of Physeter macrocephalus. Lineage (NCBI taxonomy): Eukaryota > Metazoa > Chordata > Mammalia > Artiodactyla > Physeteridae > Physeter > Physeter macrocephalus. The sequence continues at coordinate 67,280,058 of NC_041226.1, forward strand.
ATTATTTGGAGATAACCACGAGTTATCTTTTTCTCAGAAGAAAAAAACACAAAATAGATTTCCCTAATTTAAAAGCATCTTTTGAATGAAGAAATATGGATGCACATAGAGCTGGAATATCCAAACATGTAGATGGTTTGCTAATTCCCCATGAAGACGAGCTAGTCAGATATGTTCTTCTACTTGGTTATCTGGCAAAATTATTACTTTAACTGGTGAAAACACAGTGTTTTAAGCAATCAGGAAAGAGGAACAATCTAGTTTTAAATACTCAATGGTCATTTCTTATATAACGTAAACTTATTCAATACATTAAACACATGCATTTTTAAATAATTAATTTAAATTGAAGAATATGTCACTGATCCTTAATGAAACTTTCAAAAGTCTTAGCAGTAGTTCCACATTTCCCCAGCAGGTGGCAGATTTCTTGTCATACTGTCTCATCTTCTTACACAGGCCCGTGCTAGAGTTCATCATGTGTCAAAACTGTAGGGGAGGAAAGTTTATTTAGCTCCTGAAATCTCAAACATCACATTAGCTTAAACCTGACTGAGGTATGAATTAATATAATAAAAAGCATAGGTGCTCCCTGAGGATCCTCTTGTTTGTTAGTCTAGTACCTACCTGCTTGCTTCACTATGTGCCATAAGAACAGCTCTTTGTATGTTATGGTATCTATTACATTGTATCATAACTACTTGCCTCTTTACCCACCTAGAAGCGAGTTCCCATGAGTCTATGAGAACAAGGACCACACCTTATTTATCTTTGTTACCTTCAGGACCTAGCACCCTGCCTGGCAATAGAGGCCTTGAACAGTACTAACAGATTACTCACCATGTACAAAGTATCCTGTTATTAATGTAATGGAACAACAAAAAACAGAAGACATATATGGTCCTCATCTAAGATGGGAGGACAGAGCATTCAAACACAGACACAAATATTATACAAATGTGAGAATCAGTACTAGTGAAGACCCTTAGAGATCAAAATGGTTTCTTCACCTTCTGCATCACTGAGCTGTCACATACTGATTTAAGAACACTGAAAATTCAAAATGATATTTTTAGGCAGAAATTAATTAATATACATTTTCAATGGATCCTGTTCCATAATTCAAGATGGCAGACTATATCTCTCCACTAAACTCCACTGGAAAGATAAGAAATAGAAAAGGGAATAGCAATAGAGACAATGGGAGAGGTGGTTATGAGACAACACTGGAGCAGAGTTATCAACGAATTTCTAAACGCGGAAAACAGAATACACAGCTGAGATGATGAGTTGATTTCCTTGACAGAGAAGCCTGGGAAAGCCTCCTAACAGAAAACACTGGTGGGGAGTACATCACCCAGTGAAGCAATTAACTGAAGGACTGTATGGAAAATCTGTGCACGTCAGCTCTCCACTCTCGTTCCTTCTTTTGCACTGCAGAAAGAAACTGACAGCCTGGTGTTTATTCCAAGATAAAAAGTAAAAGGCTAAAAATAGAACAGTTTATTAAGAGAAAGATAGAGAGAAAGAAAGCGAGAGAGAGAGAGAGAGATTTTTGTATAGGTATTGATGCTCTTGAGTGAAGTCCCCTCTTTGTAACTTTTGGCCAGGGTGCTGTGTGGGATGGGCTTATTCTGTTCCAGGCCCACAGATCTAGAGAGAAGCCTGCCAGTTCTACACCGTGCTAATATACCTAAAGTTACCAATTAACCCACCCCGTTCAGAGAAGAAGCCTACTGGAGAAACACACCATTTACACCATCACAGAGGAAACTCAAGCCAGCTATGTATACTGATTAATCTCATTTTTTACTCTTAAATGTACACTAACAGCCAAGAATCTCCAGGCGTTTGAAGATAATCAACAGTAAAAGAAAAAAGGACCAAGATGAACACACAAATGATTCAACCAAAGGAAACCAAGAGAACCAAGAGAACCAAAGAGACTCTTAAAATAATTATAACTAATGTTTTCCAGAGATATCTGAAAAGTCAATAAAGCCACAGAACAAGAACAAATTGAAATTAAAAGAAAACAAGCAGGGAAAAGAAAGATTCGCTGGAAATTAAAATGTGACTGCCCTCTTAGAAGCAGCCGCATAGCACAGGGAGATCAGCTCGGTGCTTGTGACCACCTAGAGGGGTGGGATAGGGAGGGTGGGAGGGAGACCCAAGAGGGAGGAGATATGGGGATATAGGTATATGTATAGCTGATTCACTTTGTTTTAAAGCAGAAACTAACACACCATTGTAAAGCAAGTATACTCCAATAAAGACGTTAAAAAAAATGTGATTGCCCTCTTAAAAAGAAAGATCAATAGAAGGATTGAAGATAAAGTAAAAAAGTTTCCCAGAACACAGAGGGAAGATTAGGGAATATAAAAATAAAATATTAAAAACAGAAATGCAAAGATCATAAGAGACTACTATGATCAATTACATGCCAACAAACTGAAGAACCAAAAAGAAATGGACAGACCAATTACTAGTAAGGAGACTGAATCAGTAATCAAAAACCTCCCAATAAACAAAAGCCCAGGATGAGATGGCTTCACTGGTGAATTCTACTAAACATTTAAAGAAGAATTAATACTAATCCTTCTCAAGCTCTTCCAAAAACTGTATGGGGTGGGAACACTCCCAAACTCATTTTACAAGGCCAGTATTACCCTGATAACAAAATCAGACAATGACACCCTGAGAAAATTAAATTACACGCCAATATCCCTGATGAACACAGATGCAAAAATTCTCAACAAAGTATTAGCAAACCAAATTCAACAATACATTGAAAGAAACATCCACCATGATCAAGTGGGATTTATCCCAGGGATGCAAGGATGGTTCAACATCCACAAATCAATCAATGTGATACGCCACATTAACAAAATGAAGGACACACATCATATGATCATCTCAATAGATGCAGAAAAAGTGTTTGACAAAATTCAACATCCGTTTATGATAAAAACTCTCCACAAAGTAGGTACAGATGAAACATACCTCAACATAATAAAGGCCATATATGACAAACCCACGGATAACATCATACTTAAAGCAGAGAGCTTTTCCTCTGAGATCAGTAAAAAGGCAAGGATGTCCACTCTCACCCCTTTTATTCAACATAGTATTGAAAGTCCTAGCCAGAGCAATTAGGCAAGAAAAAGAAATAAAAAAGCATTCAAATGGGAGAAGAAGAAGTAAAACTGTCACTATTTGCCGATGAGATATATGATATTATATACAGAAAAACCTAGACTCCACCAAAAATGTAGAACTAGGAAACAAATTCAGTAAAGTTGCAGGATACAAAATCAATGTACAGAAATCTGTTGTATTTTTATACACTAACAGCTAGGTATCAGAGAAAGAAATTAAGGAAACAATCCCATTTACAATTGCATTAAGACCAATTTAACCAAGAAGAAATATATTTAACCAAGTGGGTGAAAGACCTATACACTGAAAACTGTAAGACACTGATGAAAGAAACTGAAGACACAAAAATAAATGGAAAGATAGTCTGCCCTTGTGGGTTTGAAGAATCAATATTATTAAAATGTCCATATTACTCAAAGCAATCTACAGATTCAATACAATCCCTATCAAAATTCCAATGATATTTTTCACAGATATAGAACACAGAATCCTAAAATTTGTATGGAACCACAAAAAGCTGAATGGCTAAAGCAATCTTGAGAAAGAAGAACAAAGCTGGAGGCATCACAAATCCTCATTTCAAGCTATATCACAGTAATCAAAGCAGTATGGTACTGGCATAAAAAGAGACAAATAGATCAATGGAACAGAATAGGGAGCCCAGAAATAAACATATATATATATATATATATATAAACATATTATATATATATATATATATATATATATATATATTAGTTTATGACAAAGGAGCCAAGAACATGCAATGGGAAAAGGACAGTTTCTTCAATAAATGGTGCTGAGAAAACTGTACAGCCACATGCAAAAGAATAAAACTTGACTGCTGTCTTCCACCAAGTACAAAAATTAACTCAAAATGGATTAAAAATTTGAACAGAAGACCTGAAACCATAAAACTCCTAGAAGAAAACATAGGTGATGACCTCCCTGACACTGGTCTAGGCAATGATTTTTTGGATTTGACATCAAAAGCAAAGGCAACAAAGGCTAAAGTAAATAAATGGGATTACATCAAATTAAAAAGCTGCACAGCAAGGGAAACCACCAAAACATAAAAAGGCAACCTATGAAAGGGTAGAAAATATTTGTAAATTATATATCTGTTAAGGGGTTATTATCCAAAATTTATATAGAACTCCTAAAACTCAACAGCAGAAAAACAAACAATCTGATTAAAAACTGGGCAAAGGATCTGAATAGATATTTTTCTAAAGAAAATATACAGATAGCCAACAGGTACATGAAAAGGTTCCAATGTCACTAATAATTAGGGAAATGCAAATCAAAACCACAAGATACCACCTCATACCTGTTAGAACGCCTACTATCAAAAAGACAAAAAATAACATAAGTGTTGGCAAGGAATGTGGATAAAAGGGAACCCTTGTACACTGTGGGTGGAAATGTAAATTGGTGCAGCCACTATGGAAATCAATGTGATGGTTCCTCACAAAATTAAAAATTGAACTGCCATATGATCCAGCAATTGCACTTTTGAGTATTTACCTGAAGAAAACAAACAGAAAAAACCCCAATTCAAAAAGATATATGTACTTCCATGTTCACTGCAGCATTATTTACAATAGCCAAGATATGGAAGCAACCTAAGCATCCATCAGTAAATGAATGAAGAAAGTGTGGTATACACACACACACAAACACACTGAAATTCAGCCATAAAACATTCAGCCATAAAAAAGAAGGAAGTCCTGTCATATGTGATACCATAGATGGACCTTGAGAGTATTACACTAAGGGAATTAAGTCACACAAAGAAAGACAAATGCCATAAGATCTCACTTTTACGTGGAACCTAAAAACAAAAACAAAAGCAACCAACCAAGCTAACAGCAACAGAGAACAGGTTGGTGGTTGCCAGAGGTGGGGATGGGGGATGGATGAAATGGGTGAAGGGGGTTAAAAGGCACCAACTTCCAGTTATAAAATAAATTAGTCATAGGGATGTAATGTACAGCGTAGTGACTGAAGTTAATAATACTGTCTAGTATACTTGAAAGTTGCTAAGAGAGATCTTAAAAGTTCTTATCACAAGAAAAAAACTTCTTATCTATGTATGGTAATGAATGTTAATTAACCTTACTGTGGTGATTATTTTGCAATATTTACAAGTATCAAATCATTATGTTGTACACCTGAAGCTAATATAGTGTTATATGTCGACTGTATCTCATTTAAAAAATGGAAAAAAAAGGAATAATAGGTCATGACCAAGTAGAACTTATTCTAGGAATACAAGGATGATTCAATATTAGGAAAAATGATTCAATATTAGAAAATCTATTAATACAGTTTATCATACCAATATATCCAAGTAAAAAAATCATATAGTAACCTCCAATTTTGAAGAGGCAGTTGATAAAATACAACCCATTTTGATAAAAACACTCATTAAACTAAGAATCAATGGATATTTCCTCAGCGTGATATTTCCTCAGTTTTTTATTTTACTTTTTATTTTTTTCAGTTTTTTAAATCTAAGAAATGGAAACAAATTAATCCAAATCACCCTCTAGTCATGACTAAGGCTACAAGATCCAGGAACCAACTTTTCATGGGGAAACCTATACCATGTACCAGATTAATTTAGGAGACAGGAGGTAATATTTTAGTTAGCTACGTAAGCCTTTTATTAAACCTCAGGGCTTGGATTTTCATATGTAGGAAATTCAGTGTGTCTTAAAGACAAGTGTTTCTTTTACTTTCTTCACCTCTACATTATGTCAGGAGGTTAATACTACACTGACTATGTGATGATCTGAAGCTACACCCATGGGGGAGTAGATTCTCTATCCATGTTTTAAATTTGTGAGTTTAGTTCACATAAAAATGAAATTTGTAATCAAGTCACGGACTTTGGTAAGGAAATTCTGACCTAATCATTTGATAACTTCACAAGAACTGAGTCTGTAATCTATTCTAATTTCACTTAATGCAACATATGGTTCATACACCACTGCAGAATAACTTACTTGCATTTTTCTTCTTGTTTTCAAGGTGATCTATTAGTTGTCGTATCTCAGTATCATACTCCACCCATTCTGGGACAATCCTGGCAGCAGCTTTTAGTTTAGGTTCTTTTGTTTTGGGGTTATTGCACTGAAAGTTTAAATAAAGCTTTGTTAATAAAAAACCATGTTCGAGGAAACATAAAGGAAATACTTGAGGCCACTGCTATGTCACTAGAGCAAACAAAATGCATTTTATAAAAAGCAGGGCCCTAGGTACTAAGTACTTGAAATACCGGAATTAGTTGAATAGAGAAAGGATCAAGTGAAATGACAAATCATAGTTTATATAAGCAGTGTTTAATGCAAACACCTCAATCAGAACTTTAAACAAAAATTGTTTAAAGACTTTTGGATGGTTCATAAGAAGTCTGTCAAACAATTCTGTAAAATGTTTGCACAAAACATCCAATTATATGACCATCCTGTAAAAGAACATAGAAGACTATATTAATAAATATTTGATTGCCTTTTCTTCAGACTAAAACCTGGTTTTATATACTTCATGTTTTCCATACACAGAACTATTTATCAGCCTTTAGAAACGTCTTGAGTTTCTTTGGCAAAAGCATTCATCCTCTTTCACATGCCTCTGTTCTCATTAGCAGTTATGATATTAAAAATCAGTTAACTGGAACTCATTTGTCAAAATACTGACAGTTGTGAAATTCAGAGTGGCTCATAAATCTCCACACCTTAAAAATATTTAACTAGCCTGCTTAATAGGCCCAGTGGAAAAACAATGGACTTGGATCCTCAGTCCTCATGGTTCCAATTTTTACTAGTAGTAAGACTTGGACGGTCCACACTTACTGGTAGTAAGGCTTGGACGGTCCACACTTACTGGTAGTAAGGCTTGGACGGTCCACACTTACTGGTAGTAAGGCTTGGACGGTCCACACTTACTGGTAGTAAGGCTTGGACGGTCCACACTTACTGGTAGTAAGGCTTGCACGGTCCACACTTACTGGTAGTAAGGCTTGCACGGTCCACACTTACTGGTAGTAAGACCTAGTCACTAAACTGTGTGTGTGTGGCGGCGGGGGTGTGGGCAGTGGCAGAATCTTAGGTTTTTTCATCTGCAAAGGACGAAATTAAAACAAGATCATCTCCTAAGTTCCTCTAATATTTGATCAATTTTAATTAGCAGTTGGTCCTATTATAGAGTTTCTTGGGAAATTAAATCAAGGTTAAAAGGCAAAAAGTAGAGGAGGAGTTTAAGAAGGTTCTGACTCTGGATGTATTTGAAGGTACCGCTGACAAGACTTGCTCATGGGCTGGATGTGAATTGTGAGAAAAGAGAGGCATCAAATATGACCCTAGTGTCTTTGGCTTGAGCACCGTAAAGAATGGAGATGCCGTTGACTGAGACAGGAAAGACTACAGGAGGAGCATAAACTTCACAAAGTTACACAAGCATCCTGTCTGCTCTACACGAAGCATTAACAAAGAATGTGTCCTGAAGCTCACTTCTACGCAGCATTTTCTTATAGTTGCCCCAACTTGCTTTCCCCTTCATCCTTCATGCCTTATGGGAGAGCTAAGTTATGAACCATGAGCCTGTTGTCTTATTTATTTATTTATGGCTGCGTTGGGTTTTTGTTGCGGTGCGTGGGCTTCTCATCGCGGTGGTTTCTCTTGTTGCGGAGCACGGGCTCTAGGCGCGTGGGCTTCAGTAGTTGTGGCTCGCGGGCTCAGAAGTTGTGGCTCGTGGGCTCTAGAGCGCAGGCTCAGAAGTTGTGGCTTGCGGGCTCAGTAGTTGTGGCTCGCGGGCTCCAGAACACAGTTTCAGTAGTTGTGGTGCACGGGCTTAGTTGCTCCGCGACATGTGGGATCTTCCCGGACCAGGGCTCGAACCTGTGTCCCATGCACTGGCAGGCGGATTCTTAACGACTGCGCCACCAGAGAAGCCCGAGCCTGCTGTCTTAATCCCTTCCTCATCCAACATTTTCAGTTCATTGCATTGTCGATTTCTTTCTAAAGTAATATATTTCTGAAGTAACTGGAAAACAGGATTTTCTTTGTAGAAATTAATTTCACAGGCAATGTGTTCTATAAAGAAGACAATGGAACTATTTTCTAACTATGTCAGAAACTATTAAAACAAAAATACTATGTTTGTCCTTAGTTTATGCTACAATTTCCCCCTGCTACAATCTCTATCAGTGGTGCTTAAGTGGGGTGACCACGCCCCACAGGGGAGCTGTGGACAGGCCTGGAGGTATTTCTGATTGCCGTAACGGGGGGCGGGGGGGGGTGCTACGGCCACTTAGTGGGTGGAGGCCAGGGATGCTGCTAAACACCCTCCTGTACAGCGCCCAGGTCCGCCTCCACAACAGGGCATTACTTGGTCCCAGATGTAAATAATGCCCCAGTTGAGAAACCTTGATTGAAAGGGAGTTGAGATAGTATCATGACATTCACAAACACTCTCATCCTCTCCTTCAATACCAGGAATCATGCTTTTTCCTCTCCATTAGGCCATTTCCTTGGGATTTTTCTTGTTAACTTTTTCCCCAAGAAGATGACCAAAAATAGCGTGTTCTTCCATTTTTATTTTAAATGTTTCTGTGGGAGAGACGATGTTGTCCACCAAAATTTGTCACCCATCCTTCTTCTTCTATGTAGACCTATTGCTAGGAAGTGGCTGCCCATCGAGGAATGACGATCCTTAGCTCCTCTTACAACCATGGGGCCAAGGCCTTTAGGATCAGGATGTATTCTCCACACTCCGTTCTCCTTTCCCTCCAGATCAACACTATCCAATAGAAATATGATGGAAACCACACAAGCACCTTTACATTTTCTAGCAGCCACATATAAAAATGTAAAAGGAACAGGTGAAATAAGTTTTAATACTATATTTTATTTAACCCAATATTTCTAAAATGTTATCAGTCAAAATGTAATCAATATAAAAATTAGTAATGAGATATTTTTACATTCTTTTCATTGTACTGAGTCTTCAAAATCCGATGTGTTTTACACCTTACGGCACGTCTCAATTTACACTGGCAACATTTTAAGTACTCTATGGCTGCATGTGGCATGTGGCTGCCATACTGGATGGATCAGCTCCAGATGGACACAGATGATGACAGGACCCTAGAGGACGAAGAAGCCACAAGATGGATGGAGACTGGTCCCTGAGTCATGATGTACAGGGAAGGTACTCACTGATAGGACACCCACTTAGGTCTGAACCTGGGTGTATGTGAAACCATGGAAATTTGTTAGAGTAGCTCAAGTTAATTTAAGTACTAAAGATCCCAAGGAGACCTTATGTCACTAACATATGAGTCACCACCTTATACAACATAACCTTAACATTTTACGTTACGTTCAGTAATGCTCTTGACCTCTCTTTAGAAATTTCCCTCGCTTTCTTCTTACCAATGCCATCTTGTTTCTGCTACATTCTATCCCCTATGATTGCAATCTAATATTTTGGCATGCTACTTTCTTTCTATACCTTTCTATACATATCTGGAAAAACATCCCTATATTTTATTGCCCTGTCTTATTTTGTTCAAAACTATGAATTCTAATATTTTGACAGTCTGTTCTTCAGTGAAGATCTTGTAAACAATTATTCTATACTTTTAGCACATAAAAACAATATGGTCAGAAAAAGAATAATATCTTGTACTATTAAAGATAATATATAGTATTGGAATATAATGTCTAGACAGCTGGATAATAAATGTTAGTTTAAAATATCTCATGTCTAGATTTAAACTGTGTAGCATAAACTGCTTAAAATGAAAATCTAAGAAAAAAACTTCTCAAAAATAATGAAGAAAAACAGACATGTATAGGATAATTTAACTAGACAGAGTTATTTTGGTTGTCTTTATTTGGCAGGCTAAACTGATGACATGTTAAGATGACAGCTAATCCATAAACATTTCAGCCAGCTCATGGCCTTGCTTTCAAAAGGCCTTGTGCAGAAAAGAATGAACACAGCAGGCCTGAGACTGCTACTCTTAGGCCCGTGCTTGCCAGGCTGGCCCTTGGCTGGCACCTGGGAACCTGGGTTTCAGGAGTGCTCCCACCGTTCCCTGCTAAGAACGGCTCACTGTGCCTAAACGGTGCAAACATGCGGTTTATGCTGACCACCTGCCTTCCTTCTGGATGTTGGGAATTTTGGCACGTGCCAGGCAGAGGGGGTGCTTGCCGTGACCAGGCCCCCAGTAAGGATCCTGGGCATTGGGTTTCTGGTAAGCGTCCCTGATAGACCACATTTCACATGGGTTGTTGTACTTCTTGTAGCTTAAGGAATTAGGGTTGTCCTGGGTCACTTCACAGGGAGAGAACTCTTGGAAGCTTGAACCTGGTTTTCTCTGGACTTCACACCATGCGCCTTTTCCTTTTACTGATTTTGCTTTGCATTCGCTCACTGTAATATCTTCACAGCCATGATTCTAAGTCCTATGAGTCCTCTTATTGAATCATCAAACCTGGGGGTGGTCTTGGGGGCCCCCAACACAGCCCTATACTTGCCAACCTGGGTAAATATAACAGTAAATAACAGACTGAGCAGCAGGGTGCCCTATGTGTGCCATTCCATTTGTAAAACAGAAAATATTTCTACTGGAACATTCCCGTATCTGCTTATACAAAGGAAAATGCAAACACTCACCAGATCAATTGTTTTGGCTCTTTGTTTGGATTCATCATCACACCAGGTTTCACACCACAACCAGTCTTGGGGAAGAGACTTAATGGCAACTTGGTAAATCATATTATTGGGAAGATCCTACAGAAAAAAAGAATGATTTAAACACAGAGGTATAGAAATTAGAGTCAGAGTGAAAGAAGTTGAAGATGTCATTTAGATTATAAACAGATCCTAAAAAAACATGCAAATCTGAGGTGTGTCTATATTTTGAAGCTTTAAATACTTAATTTGACCCAATAGTTTTGTGTCATGAATGAACCTGTGCACTGGAACAAAGACCACACCTCCCCTGGGCTTCACCCCTAGCATCTGAGGTGGAGAGAGAGGCCCAGAAACCCACCATTCCACATGCCCTCTCTACCTCTTATCTGCCTCGAAACACCAGGATTAATCACTTATACCGTGTCTGCTATTACTGTTTATGTAGTCAACACCACACTCTCCAGATTCTGAGGTGACTTTTCACTTTCCTATCAGCAAACTATGCTCCACAAATATTTTCACATTTCTGCATACTCAGAGCTTTCTAAGCAAAGATTGCTGGCACCTGGGTAAAAGGATGTTTAAATGGCAAATGAGCCTAGTAAGTTAAAGACAGAGACCTCTGCAGAGATTTAGAGACACCTTTCCCAGAGATACCTGCTTATATATGCCAGGGGTTGCAGAGCCCTTCCCAGAGAATATTTGTTTACATTCCAGAGCAAAGGGCATGTTTCCTCTCTCTCCCGGAGGGCACCAGCAGTACTTGTGTTAGCTGTCCCATCTAAGTTCCAAGATTCATAATTTTAGGGTTCTTCTCTCAACACTCCTATTAATCATCATACTGGAAGTTCTAGCCAATGCAGCAAGACAGGAAAAAGAAATAAACGGTATAAAGATTGGAAAGGAAGCAATAAAGCTGTCTTTCTTTGAGGATGACAGGATTGTTTATGCAGAAAATCCTAAGAATCAGTAAAAAAAAAAAAACAAAAAACCTCCTGGAACTAATAAGCAATGATAGCAAGGTTTCAGGATACAAGGTTAACATACAAAGGTCAATTGCTATATAACAGCAACAAACAATTGGAATTTGAAATTAAAAGCACACCATCATTTACATTAGCACCAACCTCCCCCCCCAAAAAACAAAAAACCCCAAATAAACCTAGGTAAAAAAATCTAACAAAATATGTTCCTCTACATGAGGAAAACTATAAAATTCTGATGAAAGAAATCTAGGAACATCTATATAAATGGAGAGATATTTCATGTTCAGAGATAGACTTAATATTGTTAAGATGTCAATTCTTCCCAACTCAATTTATAGATTCAACGCAATCCCAATAAAGGTCCCAGAAAATTATTTTGTGGGTATCAACCAACTCATTCTCAAGTTTATATGAAAGGCAGAAGACCCAGAATAGCCAACACAGTGTTGAAGAAGAATAACAAAGTCAGAGGACTGATACTACTGAATTTGAAGTCTTCATATAAATTCTATAGTAATTAAGAGATTGGTAATGGCAAAAGAACAGACAAATACAGCAATGGAACAGAATAGAGAGCCCAGAAATATGAGATTTCTTTGTATTTTCTGCTCAATTTTTTCCTGTAAATCTAACACTGCTCTAAAAAAATAGTCTATTAATTTAAAAAAATAAAAGCTAGTTAACTGTTCCCTCTTCCAACACCCTTTTCCTGGGAATCCATTCTTTAAATCCTTAAACAACCTGGTCTGTCATCTTATCTCAGCCACTTTCTCCCATGGTCATGTCCTAGCCAAGTCCTCTATAATTTCAATTTCATGCTCCCACTCTCTGACAACCTCTTGATTTTCAGCTTACTCCATCAAGTACTTAGATATCAGTATCTTTTGACCCCCATTGGGACCTCCAATCAACTGATCCTACCACTATTTCACTGTCCTTTATGATGTCTTCACTCGCCCCCTTCCTTAATTTCCATGGTTAATCATTATATTTAATCCCTTGAATATATTCTCAATTGTCTTACCATTCTCGCATTTAGTTGTACTCACCTGGCAAAATTATAGTCCTGGTTAAATCCAAACTCTGCACCTGCCTCCATGCAACTAAACATGGCTGGAGAAACACACAGATGCATACAGTACACTATACTATTTTATGTTCCCATCAGCAGTGTATGATGGTTCCAAATTCTCCATGTCCTTGCCAACGCTTTTACTGTCTTTTTTATTAGAGCCATCCCAGTGAGTATGATGTGGTATCTCATTGTAGTTTTGACTTGAAGTTCCTAATGACCAGTGATGCTGAGCATCTTTTCATATATTTATTGGCCATTTGTATATTTTCTCTGGAAAAATATCTATTTAAATCCTTTGAGCAGGACTTTCTTGGTGGTGCAGTGGATAAGAATCTGCCTGCCAATGCAGGGGACACGGGTTCGACCCCTGGTCCAGGAAGATCCCACATGCTGCAGAGCAACTAAGCCCGTGTACCACAACTACTGAGCCTGCACGCCACAACTACTGAGCCCGCATGCTGCAACTACTGAAGACTGCACACCCAGAGCCCGTGCTCTGCAACAAGAGAAGCCACTGCTCGCCGCAACTAGAGAAAGCCTGCACGCAGCAACGAAGACCCAGCACACCCAAAAACAAAAATAAAATCCTTTGAGCATTTAAAAATTGGTTCTCTTTTTGTTATTAAATTATAAGAGTTCTTTATATGTTCTGGATACTAGTCTCTTATCAGATATATGATTTGCAAATATTTTCTCCCATTCTGTGGGTTGTCTTTTCACTTTCTTGTGTCCTTTAATGCACAAAGTTTTTAATTTTGATGCAGTTCTATTTTTTCTTTAGTTGCTGGTACTTTGTGTTTCATATCTAAGAAACCACTGCCTAATCCAAAGTTATAAAGATGTACACCAATATTTTCTAGGAGTTTTATACTTTGCCCTCTTACATTCAGGCCTTTGATCCATTTTGAGTTAGTTTTTATATATGGTGTTAGGAAGGGGTCCAATCCATTGTTTACATGTGGATATGCTGTTGTTCCGGCACCTTTGCTGAAAAAGCTATTCTTTCTCCATTAAATTATCCTGGCATGCTTGTCAAAAATCCAGTGACCATAGATGCATGGGTTTATTTCTGGACTCTCAGTTCTATACCATTGATCTCTATATGTCTAACCTTATGCCAGTCCATTCACTGTTCATATTTAAAGGGTACAGTTTGATAAGTTTTACATACAAATATTCCTGTGACACAACGATCACAATCAAGCTCATTGAATATATCCATCACTCTCAAGTTTTCTTGTGCCTTTTTACAATCCTTCTTGCCTGTCCTTTCTACATCACCTAAGCCAGTTAGTTCCTGGGCAAACACGAACTGCTTTTTGTCCATGTAGATTGGTTTGCATTTTCTAGAATTTTGTATAAATAGAATCATATGATATGTATATTTTGGCTTGGCTTCTTTAGATCAGCGTAATTGTTTTTAGATTCATCAATGTTGTTATATGTATGAATAATTCATTCCTTTTTACTGTTGAGTAAATATGCCACAATCTTTCTGTCCAATCTCATTTTGATAGATATCTGGGTTTGGGGTAGGCAGTTTCTGATACGGCTCCCAGTGATCCGTGCCTCCCAGTATTCATCCTTTTGTGCAATTTTTCTCCTGGAGTGTGGCTGGACCTAGTGACTTCCTTCTAACAACAGAATATGGCAAAAGTAATGTGATGTCAATTTTCTGGAAAAGCTTGTGTAGAATTGATACTATTTCTTTCTTTAATGTTGGGTAGAATTCACATAAGTTTGGTAGAATTTAGAAGCTATCTGGGCCTGGAGATTTAAACTAAATTCAATTTCTTCAATTGTTATAGGGCTATTCAGGTTATCTATTTCATTTTGAGTGCATTTTGGTAGTTTGTGTCTTTTAAGTAATTTGTCCATTTCATTGAAGTTGTTGAATTTATTATCATAAAGTTGTTTGTAATAGTTTCTCATTATTCTTTCAATATCTGTAGATATTGTGCTGTCATGTCTCTCATTTCTATATTAGTAATTTGTGTCTTTTATCTTTTTTCTGATCAGTCTGGCTAGAGGTTTATGTTTTCTTAATTTTATCAAAGAACCAGCTTTGGTTCATAAGAAAATCTATGGAAACATACCATTTTTCCATTTTTTTCATTTCACTGATTTCCACTCTATTCTTAATTATTCTCTTTTCTACTTACTTTGGTTTCAAATTTGCTCTTTTTTTTCTAGTTTCTAGGTAGAAGCTGAGGTTGAGACCCTTTTTCTTTTCTAATATGTACTTAGTGCTATGAATTTTCTAAGAACTGTTTTAACTGCTTCAGATGATGTACCTTATCATTCACTTTGTATACAGAAGAGAAGCAGCCTAAGGCTAAAATATATATAAATTCACATGAAATGGTGAATGGTTTGGATGATTGGTCAGGGGCCCAGAAAGAAGATTAAGGACAAGGGCATGGGTCCAAGGGGGCAAAGTAGAAGTGACCCTGCTTATCCCTCCCAGTGACCTTCTTGGGGAACTTGTGCTTATTATCCCCATAATTCTGGGAGGCTCTGGGTCGTATCACTAGGTTAGGGGAATCTAGATGAAGGAATAAAGACCTGGGCCCCTCGACAAACTGTGACAACCGGGAAAGGCCATCTCAGCTTCAGAACTCCCTGTGGGCGTTGTCTGAGGCCTTTGCTGAATTTGTAGAATTCGCCTAATTCTGCTTCCTTTCCTTCTCCAACGTTGAGCTGTTAGTCCTGAGAGCACTTCCTAATAAACTTCCTGCAGGCTAATTTCCACTCCGCCTTCTGAACGCTTTCCACTCCGCCTTCTGAACGCTTTTCCCAACTCACAGTGACGGCTAAGTGTGACTTTCACACCAGATTGTGAGCTCCAGGGAGATGGTGTCACCTTGCTCTCGGGCTCTGTGTCACCTTGGCCCAGCACCGAGCGGGCTTGCTGCCTGATGAGGGTGTGAATGGAGAGCTCGGGCTTGACGTTCCTCTCCCGGTGGCCTCCGGGCTTGGGCTTGTCTGTTCCTGCAGGCTAAATTCCTGGATAACCCAACCTGTAATAGGCAGCTGAGCAGTAGCTGCTGATGTAAAGAACAGTGGAGGAGGAATATAGCTTGGGTTTTTGACTTTTAATTTGAGAAAAGTTCTGGGCATTACTGGGTCTATTTCAGTAGATTTAACATATGAGTTAGGCATTCAGAGGAGAGAGAAGAGCGAGATAAAGATTTGGGAATTCTTGGTAGAAAAGCTGGAAATTAAAGCCAGTGTATGTAAGAAGCCAACAGAGTGGGTACAGAATGAGAAGTGGGCCACGGGCAGAAACTTAGAGGATAGCAGCATTTAAATAAGAGGTAGAAAAAAAGTAGTTCTCAAATAAACTGTGCTGGGAAAGTCACAGATATCAGAGAAGAACCAGGAAGATTTGATATTATGAAAGTCAAGGGAGTTTCAAGAAAGGAGAGGTCAAAAACATCCACATCACGAAAAAGGCAAATAAGAAGAAACAAGAAGTGTTCACTGGATAAGAAGATATCACTTTGACTTTAGTGAGAAGTGTTTAGTGGACTGGAGGGAATGGTAGCCAAGTGCGTCCGAAGAAGGACAACCATCCCCCAAATGTGGTGATGTAGTGCTGGGAGAGTCCCTCAGATGTTTGCTGGCCTGCTAGAAAAATGGGTCCTTTCCTTAGTTACCCACACGCAGATAACCAGTAGGGTTCCTTATGAATGATCCACTGGGGAAATGACTAATAATTATAAAAATGTGATATTCATAATTTAAATCTGGAATGTTACTGGGGTTTACTGAGGACTCTATGTCTGTTTTTTTCCTAATTGGCAATATTGCAAAGAGGCTACCTTGCATTTGCACATATACATATTTGGAGTTCTCTCAACTTTCAAGAATGATTTTTTTAAATCAGTCCTTCATCAGTGTGCTCCTGAATCAATCATTAGTATTTTGACCTATAATATTCCATTTGCTTGATTTTTAAACAAACAGCCTCAAATTTCTATATTATCTAGACCCTCTGTTACCTCTCTTCCCTATGCCAGACTATTTTTCCCCTCTGTACTATTCCTCAAACATGTAAGGCCCACTCCCACCTTGGGACCTTTGCATTCGATATTCTTTCTGCTTGGAATTCTCACAGATATCTGCATGGTCAGCTCTTAAGCCTCCATCTGAACGTCACCTTCGTATAGATATATGGCCACTCAGTTTACAACAGCAAACTCTAACCCCTATTCACCATTCTGAACTCTATCATGTTTTATTTTTTCTCTAAAGCACTTATTACCTTTAAATATTGTTCATTTATTTATTTAGTTATTTTCCCACTAGAATGAAAGCACCATGAGCTAAGGATCTCTGTTTTGTTTTCTGATGTCCCAGGGCTTAGGAGAGTATCTGACACATAGTAAGTATTCAACAGATACCTGCTGAATTAACAAACATGTAAGGTTCTAGTAAGAACCTATATGCTATTTTTTTTTTTTTTTTTAATGGTACTGCTGTGGCCTCTCCCGTGGCAGAGCACAGGCTCCGGACGCGCAGGCTCAGCGCATGGCTCACGGGCCCAGCCGCTCCGCGGCATGTGGGATCTTCCCGGACTGGGGCACAAACCCGTGTCCCCTGCAACGGCAGGCGGACTCTCAACCACA
>NC_041226.1:67297749-67321771 GCF_002837175.3 Physeter macrocephalus
TCCGCGGCATGTGGGATCTTCCCGGACTGGGGCACAAACCCGTGTCCCCTGCATCGGCAGGCGGACTCTCAACCACTGCGCCACCATGGAAGCCCAGAACCTATATTCTTAATTTACTTATTTATTTTTGGCTGCGTTGGGTCTTCGTTGCTGCGTGCGGGCTTTCTCTAGTTGCAGAGAGCGGGGCCTACTCTTCGTTGTGGTACACGGGCTTCTCATTGCGGTGGCTTCTCTTGTTGTGGAGCACGGGCTCTATGTGCGCAGGCTTCACTAGTTGTGGCTCGCGGGCTGTAGAGCGCAGGCTCAGTAGTTGTGGTGCACGGGCTTAGTTGCTCCGTGGCATGTGGGATCTTCCTGGACCAGGGATCTGAACCTGTGTCTCCTGCATTGGCAGGCGGATTCTTAACCACTGTGCCACCAGGGAAGTCCAGAACCTATATTCTTTAGTCACTGGAAAGAGGGAATAATGGGAATTATGGGCTACAGGGTCTTTTTCTTCTGTTTAAATTGTTAAAATGAGGAAATTAGCAGGATACAAGAATGAGGAAATAATGCGATTTGAGAAAAAAAGTATTTGTGAGGAAAAACAAAATGTAAGGCAGTAGTCAGGGAGGGCACAGGATGAAGGGAGTTTATCTTAAAAATCACAGAGAAAGAGAAATGGGAGAAAGGGAGGGAGGGAGCGAGACAGACATGTTTAAATGATGATAGAAGCAAGTAAGAAAAATTTAGGGTAACAAAGTGAGATAGGGCACATAGTGGAAAGAAGAGGTTTAAGCATGGCAAAGTGAAGATCAAACGCTATTCTGAAAATGTTAGGCTTGAAGTGAAAAAATATGTAAGTCAAGATAGCTAATACAAAATTGCATAAAGGGAAGAAAGAGGCTAAAAATACAAGATTTTGACATCTATAAACAGGGAGATAGAACAGTCTATGTCTATGTATAGAAAATTATTCCATGAATATTTTACTTACCTGATCTAGGTTTGAAAGACTGTCTGGATCTTGACTGAGAGTTTGGTACTGGCCCCGGAGCCTGTCACCTGCTGCGATTCTCCTGAACTTCTTGAGATCCACCACGTATAAGGCACTACAAGAAATGAAGACTCCTTGAGAGCCTACATTGTTTACATATATTTCCTTTCCTCCAGTGATTGTCTACAGTGTTGGTATTAACTTTAGATATCCCTGGGTCTAATAATAATGAATCCTTTCATAATTTGCTCCTGATGTCTAATACTGTTTCCAAGGAGTTTGAAGTTTGATATGATGCTGTTAGGATCCACATCCTCTTAAGGTCACCTTAAGTTTTTCCAAGATCTCCTGAAACTCATGGGTCTACAAAACAGTAACAGCTTTGAAGACAATCTTCATTTTGTTATGTGACAAACCAAGTTTAAATCTTCTATAGTAGTTAGGAACATACAGCTGAGCCATATTACTTGGGTTTAACTCCGGGCTCAGCTATGTACTAGCAGCATAAGCCTGGACAAGGTACACAAATGCTGTATGCCTCGGTTTCCACATCTATAAAATAGAGATGATAGCAATATCTCAAAAGGTCGTCATAGAGATTTTATGAGTTAATATATGTAAAGTCTTATAACAGTGACTGGCATGTAATAAGCACTATATAATGGGTTGCCATTATTGTATAGTTTCCAAGAAAACTGAGTATTGTAATTCAACAAGTTATTTATTCACTCAAAGGTAAGAGTATGACTTTTCTTACCTGATATGGTATTTCCTTCTTAAAAGATGTGATGCCCAGTATCCCGTTTTCCAGAAACGATATCCATCCATTTCCGTGCGGCTATCACAGAAGGGAGTATACCCATAAGGAGCGCCATCCAGATCAAAATCTCGAAGTTCTTTTAGGTCATGTCTCACAATCTAAATAATTAGAATAGTTTCTCTGATGAAGACTATAAAATAATAGAAGCCCCTTTAATATGAATCTCAAATCATCATCACCTTGTTGTAGAAAGACAGAGAACTGAGTTTTCCCCACAGTTCTGTCATGTAGCACGAGTTTACCAAATTTCTATTTTTTCCTTTTGCCCTTACAGATTAAAAGAAGCCTAAAATTTACATACCTAGTCTGTATGACAGTGGTCTTACTCATGAATAAGAATAGCTTGTTACATCATTTTTAATCAAGGTATTTTTTAATATTCTTTTTAAAATTAAAGTACAGTTGATATACACCTGTAGTATATGTTACAGATGTACAATATAGTGACTCACAATTTTAAAGGTTATACTCCATTCATAGCTATTATAAAATATTGGCTATATTCCTCGTGTTGTACAGTATATCCTTGTAGCTTATTTTATACCTCATAGTTTGTATCTCTTAATCTCCTACCCCTATCTTGCCCCTCCCTCCTTCCCTCTCCCCAGTAGTAACCACTAGCTTGTTCTCTAAGAGTCTGCCTCTTTTTTGTTTTATTCACTAGTTTGTTGTATTTTTTAGATGCCACATACAAGTGAAATCATACAGTATTTCTTTCTCTGTCTGACTTATTTCACTTAGCATAATGCCCTCCAAATCCATCCATGTTGCTCCAAACGGCAACATTTTATTCTTTTTTTTTTTAAATTCTTTTATTTTTTAGGCTGAGTAGTATTCCATTATATATATCCACACACCCGCCACATCTTCTTTATCCATTCATCTGCAGATGGACACTTAGGTTGCTTCCATATCTTGGTAACTGTAAATAACGCTGCTATGAACACTGGGGTGCATGTATCTTTTTGAATTAGTGTTTTTGTTTCTTTCGGATATATACCCAGGACTGGAATTGCTGGGTCATATGCTAGTTCTATTTTTAGTTTTTTGAGGAACCTCCCTACTGTTTTCCACAGTGGCTGCATCAATTTACACTCCCACCAACAATGCTGGAGGGCTCCCTTTCCTCCACATCCCTGTCAACATTTGTTATTTGTGTTTTTTGGTGATGGCCATTCTGAGAGGTGTGAGGTGATATCTCACTGTGGTTTTGATTTGTGATCAAGGTATTTTGAACAAAATATATTTTGGTAAGGAATTAAATATACAAGTACATAGCTCTTAATTTCTCAAGGTATAGATTAATAATTCAAAATGATTTTTATGATATATCTCCATTACTATATATTGGCAAATATTAGTTTGAATCATAAAGAAAAATCTCTTAATTATTCTCAGTGGCTTCAATGACATAATGTTAGTATGTTTCATTTTTTAATAGACTCTAGCCTGCTGGAAGAATATTATTGTATATATTGGGGGAAAACAGGAGAAATAAATTTTATGTTAGACAGTATGTTTGGAAATGCTTACTTCATTACACTTTTGCCTATTTTCTTAGTTTTTAATTATAATGATTCATATTTATCAATTTGAAAAATAATACAAAAATAATAGAATTTAGACTACAAGTAAATTATAAAGTAGGATTTAAAAATACACTTTTGGTCCTAAATAAAAATACTAACTTGTACATTTGATTTATGTAATATTTATATTTACATATTATTGTTCTTAGGAATTCTGTGTATTTTTAAAAATTTTTAAGAGAAATTCTGTGTATTTTAAAAATATTTTTTACCATTAGTGATTACAAAGGCATGCAAAGAGAAAAGGGGAAAAGTCATAAAAACTTCTGGATATATAAATTTTGAAAGCTGAGGACCATAATTTTTTCTGGCCAAATTCAGGACTCTTTTCTTTAAGTGGCAGAATGATGGGATTTGCTTATTGGCTAATTGCCAAAGAATGTGGCTGAAGGTGGAAAAATGAGAGGAGAGTGTGTGTAATTGCTAACTTTTCCAGCAAGAAGAAATAGTTCACTTTAAACAAATTTCAGCTCATATCCATAGGAACTCACATAGCTACTTTTATTATGACTAATATAAGTATTTCTTTTATTTTTAATTACCAAAAAAAACCCCCAAAACAAAGAACTACTACTTCAGAGGAAAAAACTGCCACGTCCTAAGGAATAAATGGTACTTCTGGCAACACCTTTGATTTTCCCCTGGAATGCTGACTTTTTTTAATAAAAAGATACTTCGCTTATATGTCAAAATTATGTCTTATTTTACATAGCGTGGCAGCAAAGACAGTAATAAGCAGCAGCAACATAAATTGCATTCCTATACTCAGAAGTGTAAAAAAGTTTTAAGTTCTCTTAAAAACAATAGTTAATCTTATTACCTGGTCAGCATCAACAAAAATGATTTTGTCCACTGCAAGAGGAAAAAGGACATCAAGGAAAAGAATCTTATAACCCCAAATAATCCTTTGTTTTTCTGTCTGTTGATGAAGCCACCGGGGCCACCTATACTGGACTAGTTCATATTGGAATCCATACTCCTCAGCCATGTGAGGGATCACCTCCTAAAACACACACACAAATCAAAGACTATGTTCAAGGGACAGAAAGCAGTTTTTGTTTTGGAGAAAAAATTAACATTTTAAAAGTTAGAGTTTACAAGTTGTTAGAAATGAATCGGTAAAATGTCTAAACAGTACTTCTACAACTTACACCTATTAATCAGAAATATGACAATGCTGACAAACATAAAGATGTAAGTATACATAAAACTTTGTAGTTTAAAGGCATTAAAAATAGGTACACTAGCAGGCTTATTAAATAAGATAATTGTTCCTCTACTTTTACTACTAATGTTTGACCTGAGAAAACTTGATGATAGAAAGGAAAGCCTCTGGATCATGGAACACCTGTGCATCAAACACTTTATGCACATGTCAACATGCTGGTTGGTTAGAGAGATAGGAAGATGAAAAGGGTGTACAAAAAACACAAAATGAGTAGTAAATTGATAAATTATATTCTCTATATGACTTTCATGTTTGAGATTTATGACTATTTAATTCAAGGATTAAAAATACAAGGTAGTTATAGTGGCATGAATATTTGATATTTGATTGAGTGTCTTATAGGCTTAGAGTATCTTATTCTGTTTAAAACAGAGCAGTTAATTAAATATGTACACTGTTAGCTAAGTTTGGTTCAAGAGCCCAAATATTGAGAGGGTTGATGGTAAAGGAGTGGGTAAAGATGGGTTAGCAAATGTAGAATTTGCATTCATCTCCTCAATTCTCACTTGTAGCTAGTTGCTGGTTATATGCTTAGTTTAATTTTCTCCCTGCTCTTGTAAGAACGATGTAGATTTAAATTACGTTTCTTACTGTAAGCATTGGTTTTATCTGTGAGTTGCAAAATGTTGAAATTATGGCTAGAACAGTTACTGAGAGACACTGCTTTCATTTCAAACTTAAAAAAAAAACTAGGATAAATTAGAAAAACTTTTTTTTATTCAACGAATATGTATTAAAATATGTTCACTGAGCATGCACTATGTGCCAGGCACTATTCTAGGCCCTAGGGATACAGTAATGAAACAAAACAGACACAAATCATGGCTCTCATGAGGCTTACATTTTAGATAAAATAAATGAAATTAGTAAGTTATCTATAGAAGATAGTGCTATGGAGAAAAATAAAAGCGGAAGGGAAATAAAATGAAGATCAGAAGGGACTGTCATTTTACATAGCGTAGTCAGGAAAGGATTATTCCCCAAATAGGTATAATTCAGCGAAAATCTGAAGGAAGAAAGGAGGTATGCTTTTAAAATTGAAGGGAAAGGATCTAGGGTACTAGCAATTTCTGTTTGCATATCTGGCTGCTGGTTACACAGGTGTTTTAAATTTGTAAAAATTCATCAAAGTTGCACATTTACCGTTTGTACACGTTATATTTCCCTGAAAAAAATATAAAAGGTAAAAATTTCGAGCAAAAAGAACAAATTACAAAGAAGGAAAAGATTATTTCAGATATGGTATCACTTTTGGCCATGCAGCAGAACAAGACTGTTTTCCGCACATAGCACTGTGTTTCTAGTGAATGATATAATTTCCTGTTAAGAGAATCTTTACATTTTACTATCTCAGTATACACAGAGTTAAATCCCCCGATGCAGTGTTGCATCACATGTTAAAAGTTTAGTAACAAACTAGTAAGACTTCTTGCCTATATTTATGGGTTCCTTCCCAGTTTACAAGTAAGTACAGGAGGCGGCACTCTTGGTGGTGGTGGGGAGGGTAGAGGAGCTGTTTCATAAGGGTTAAGCACCTGGGCTTTGAGGTCGGAACACTTGGGCTCAAATCTCAGCTACTAATTAGCTATTTGATCTAAGGTCTGTGCCATAAGAGACAAATCTTGCTCAAAGAATGGTTGGGCCCTTTGCCCTTGGCTCCTGGGAAGTAAATGCTAACCCTGGAATATCCTGCCTGATGAGAATGTCTGTATTTATCTGGGGACCTAGGGCCACGCCAGATAGTCTGTGCTAACAATGTGATTTATGATGGAGACCTTGGGCCACAAGATATCAGCTCAAGCTCTGGAGCGGCTAGATGCTAAGGTCAGTCATGGTGGCCGTCAGGTGGGTCTATGTACCCAACTCCCAATAAAAACTCTGGACAGCAGGTCTGAGTGGGCTTCCCTAATTGGCAACACTCCATGTGTACCGTCACAGTTTTACTGGGAGGTATAAGCTCTGTCCACATGACTCCACTGGGAAAGGACAACTGGAAACTCGGTCTGGTGTCCCCTGGATTCTGCCCTATGCATCTCTTTGCTTTTCTGATTTTAATCTGTATCCTTTTGCTGTAATCAACTGTAATTGTGAGTAAATTGCTTTTCTGAGTTCTGTGTGTCCTTCTAGTGGGTTTCTGAACTTAAGAGTGGTCCTGGATACCTCCCAACTGTGCAGACCAGTTATGCAACTTCTGAGTCGTGGTTTTCTGGGAATAGGACTTTATGAGGAGCAACAGAATAATGTAGGTAAAGTACTTAGCAATGTGCCTGGCAACACCAAGGAATAAAAGCATGGTTGCCTGTTTTTATTTCTGCTTTCACAACTGGTTTTGGTCTAGAAAGAGAACTTCTCTGAACTGCTGTTGAAGGAGACCCTAACTTGCCTGGAATCTGATTAATAGGAAGAAACGGGGTACACTCTGTAGCAAGAGTGTAGGGCTGAGTAAAGGGTAACAGATGTTGGCCGTCAAAAAAACTTCTAAATACAAAATGCTGGAGACACTACCTATAGTGCCCACATTACCACACCAACCGATGCACCGCACGTGACACCAGAGCCCCACTCTTCTTGGTCCTAGCAGACTATTCTCTGTGGTACATTTTTCATATTTTCTACTGTTCCTGCCTTTCTTTGTCAAAATATGACAGAATCTAATTCTTTTAATTAACAATCTGTACATATTTTTCATTGCCAACTTTTATTTACTTATTGTTATGAAAACCCACTAATCCTGATTTTGAGTTTACTTAAACATAAACCATCTCCTGCTGTGTTTTTAATCACTTCTTTAAATAAAAGCTGCAAAGAAATTTTCTTAAGCTAGATTAAAAAATACTGAATACCAAGGTTTTAAATTGATTACATATAGTTATTTGAGTAAATATACATTTCAGAAGACTCATTCTGAAAAGAGAAATGTTATGTGAACTTACAATGATATAAGGAATTTACTTCTGAAATATTAACTACTCTTAAAAAAATTAATGTACTTACTTTAAATGTTGGTGAGAGATAATTTTTAAGAAACCAGAACTTCACTGGTGTTTTGGTGTTCCGTAAAACAGAAAGCATCATAATTCTGCATAAAACAACAATAAACTCAATAAATTAACATTAATAGGGATTCATCTTACTTCTCTTAAGGCTTTTAAATATTTAAAAATATTAATTGGTAGTTTTCACTATGAATTATGGAGAAATAGTGACGTATCTTCAAATATTATGGCTGCTCAGCAAGTATGTAACGTATAAGAATATATGTATATATATACATATATTGTATACACATATGTGTATATATATATATATATATATATATATATATACACACACCTGGTATAGACTAAATTGATTGCTTTTTGTTTGTTCCAGCTGACAAGAGAAAGAAGCTAGTCTGAAACAGTCTTGTTTAGTTAAACTAGCGTCTAATCTTGGCTCTGTTACTGTGTCATTAATAGCAGGTATGTAAACCTTGAAGGGCTGAACAACATGTCTATTTTGATAAAGTCACTGGACAGGCCACTTGTTTTGCTATCCTAGACCTCTGATTGGAGAAGATACAGATGTATTTAAAGTACATCTTAAAATATCAACACATATTCAAATATTTTTGAGGCGTTCTCTGTGATCCTTCTATAGAAGCAGTTAAAAAAATAGCCCTTTGTAGTTTATAAATATTGCTTTCCTCCTCTCAGATTCCTCCCCCTTTTTAAAAAACACGGTATTTCTTCACCAGGAAAGGAAAATTTACTGTATATTCTTTTTTTCCCTCACACATCTTACTACAAAATATGTCCATTTTCTAACCTAAAAGAATAACAATATTTCAAATCAAACACATGGAATTTCACTGTATTTAGAAAATATACTTCCCTCATAATTTTAGGTAAAAAAAAAAAAAAAGCAAGGTGCAAAAGCACTATGTACTTTGTTACTATTTGGGTAAAAGGGAGTTAAAAAAAGAAAAAATACATATTTGGGCTTGTCTATACATATATTTGGCAGGCTATGAAAATAATAACATTGGTTTCCTGTGGGAAAGGGAACTGGGTATCAAGGAAACAGAGGTGGGAGATTTTTTTTTTCCACTGTAATTTCTTTTATTTTTTTTAAACTTTAAAAATTCTTTTTGGACGATGTAAATGTATTACTTTTCAAAACATTAAATAAAAAAAATATACCTACCTTAAAAAGCGTTCATATAAATGGCCAGAAGCAACTGAAAAAATGTTTAGAACGTCTGTTTCCTTATTGTCTTTTTTATGCAGCCTCCTTGCGAAACTTTGAATGAAAAAGAAGTGACTGTCATTTTCTTAATACACATCTGCAAACATTACATACCTAAATAAAATATTAAATTTGATAAGAAATAAAAATAGGAAGGCTTTTCAAAATGAATGGTTATTACATTGTAAACAAGTATTTATCCTAAAAATTATGAATTATTTAAACATGTGACAATGTAACTTGAAGTTTTATGATTTTTAAAAATTGGACAACACAGAATGCAATTATATTTTCTCTAGGTTAATGAGATAATAACTTTGAATCTTTGTGAGTTACAAAAGTTGTTTTAAGAGCAGAGAATGAACTGTGGCATGCCATGGCTATATGCAACATACTGAGGCTTTAGAAAGGGCAATCGTGAGGGAAGAAACAGAACGTGCAAGTGTTAACAGTGGCACACCAGAACTTCTGTCTGTGCTAACAGGGGAGGCCCTTGAGTGCTGTGGATGTGGCTTCCCAGGATAAGATGCTATAAGAGGCGCCCGTAGTTTAGAGCTCCTCTGGCCAGGGATAGCCTCCCCACAGGCTGCAGGGACCTCTGTGCCTTGGGCATGTCTCCAAGAGGGATAAGACAGCACTGGGGAGCCACGTCCATTCACGATGTGGTTTACATCGCCACAGCTTCATCTGGGCCCAGCTGTCACTCTCACCACTTTCTGGACCCAGACCAGCCTTTGATATGCCCCACCTCATATATAAAAGTGACTGAATCTTATTTGGGGTATTCATAATGTATCGCTTCTTCTTTTTCCTATTTAAAATTTTTACTTAATTAGAAATCTCATTTTTATAGGCACAGATATTTAAAATGACTGATTTCAGAAAACTAAACAATTCACAATTGACATGGAATATATTTTGCCAAATAAGAATTGTTATGGCAGATGTATTCTTGAAATGTTTTCTCATTGTAATCCCCCAAATAAGAAAAATACACAGGTGATTCAGGAAGGAAAAGAAAAAATCACTTGAAGTTAGGATTAAAACTAAGATAAAAAAGTGAAAACACCGTACCATACACTTATGTATCTGGAGGAGTTACCATCCCCCAAACTTACCTTCTCTCTTTCTAACAAAGCAGCATTTTGTTTTGGTATCCTTGCTGTGTAATAAGTGGCTAAGCCATAGTTTAACAGTTATCTTTACTCCTTCTTGTCTCTACCTTCTGGTTATAATGGAAGCTCATGAACAGATACTCTTTAAAATGCCCAGATTCTGTTACATTGTCCCCTGTCAAACAAATCTGCTCTGAAGTCCTCTCAAAGTAGTGAGTTCGAGCCTTTCTTGATCAGTAACCAGTTCAATGCACATACGGGGACAGTAACACGATTCTTCCTATCAAACAAGGAGTCAACTACAGAAAAAGAGGCCTAAACTGGGCAAAATCCAAAATGACAGGAGTGCTTCTGATTAGTGTAACAAAATCTGCTGAGGTTGTTGAAGCTATTTGGCCTGAAGTTTCTATTCCTTATCTTTGATAAAAATGATCAATAGTTCTCTATCATAATTCAAATTAAATTCAAATCTCTAAAATGGACTTTCAGAGTTGTCTACAACGTGGATCTACAGCAGCCCACTACTGTGTTTGCCCACCTAACGCCCTTTACACTTCTAGTCACAGTAACTTGGTATTGTGGGCAGGTGGGTGGGTGAGTAGCTATTCCTCCTCTAATTTCATTCTACAAGGTTTAGGCAGGATGGGCCTTCTTGCTGGCTCTAGAGGTAGCCACACGACCCAAGCTTAGTCAGTAAGTCACACGGATCAGTTCAGTCTGGTATACAAGGCAACAGCTGGGCCAATGAGTCAGACTTGGAACTTGTGCTGGTAACTATCTGGAAAGAGGCAATTTCTTCCCATGGGAGACAGATGGCAAGCTCCTTATTGTAAAAGTTTGTCTGAAAATGAAGGAAGCACAGATAATAGAACTAGGCGTTGGAGAAAGAGTTTCTGGACTACATCACCTGAATGCCCAAAGTCAGTTCTACTCCTGGACTCTTTAGATATGTAAGCCAAAATATTCCTTTTTTCATTAACTAATATAGGTCCCAACCTAACTTAAAGATTCCCCCTTATATTCAATATCCCAGCTAACCTGGGCTACTTCCTGTTCCTTGAGAAACATACCCAATCTTTTTGACTTCACGTAACCAGGTACCTTCACTCTGTCTCCTGTCCATCCTTCAGAACGTATCTTAGCCACACACTCCTCCAGAGTCTTTTCTGAGGTTCCTCCTAACTGGATATAGACTTTCTCTCCCCTGGTTTGAACAGCCCTTTATGTTCAGTTGTCTTATAGCTCCAGTTTCCTGTCTTACATCAGTAACATTTATGTATTTGTCTTATCCTTTCTAGAGAAGACCTGTGCTTGACTTAAATGTTTACCATCTGCAGGGCTTCCACAAACTAGACTCCTGATGGATCTATAGTTAAAATATTCATTAGTAATCACCTTTTAATGGAATCCCACACTCCTTCTTTTTCATCTTTATCAGAAAGGATATCTTCCTGAATTCTGTCTGGCTTTTTCTGTACCTAGATAGCATGGTAAAGAAAAACTTTAGAATTTTGTAAACTTAAATATTATGCTGCATGGTTAGAAACATATGGACAAGGTGACCCTTGTAAATCGAAGATAGTTGTAGTAAATGAAGCCAAGAAAGATCTTAGTATATTATAGACACAATCTGATTTCAACTGTCAGTTCAGCCTCGTTTGTAGTGGCTACCTCCATACTGCTAAAAAATGTGCTTATACTTGTATTTACTGAATTGTCAACTGTGGATGTTATCTACTGTATATCTGATTCATAGAGTTTAGGCATTATTCATTCTTTGTAACAAAAGATGAGCAGCTTACTTATATCACCCTTCCCTTCCCCTCTGTCTGGAGGTTTTGGTAATACTATCTTTATCATTAGTTCTTCTACTTAGTATTTTTCTAACTTTAAATAATGCTTAAATCTGTATTTTTTATTCCAACAAATTCAAGTTTCTCTTGCATGGCCTGTTATAAGGATACTAATATCTCTACCTTTTCCTCTACCTCCCAACTTACATTAGCTAAAACTTTACTTTAGCATTTTAAGTATGGATTATATTTACATTTAGCTTGGTAAACATAACTGTATCTTTTGCACTATGCTATGTTTATTCTACAACTTGAAAATGAGTAAAAAGTGCTTATTGTGACACTGTAAATACAACACACTGAAGAGTTGAAAGGCTACTACAATTACATTTCCTCCACAGTTATAACGATGTGACCACCACGCCCTCCTAGGAGACTCCTCCTGGTTCACATGGATTCTGTCTTCTCACATTTCACCAATACAGAAGTATATTTTTCTTGGAATTTTATTGTATTTATTTTTTCTTGTGGTGAGATATACTTCTTCTTTACCATATACCTAATATTTTCGAGTTTATTATTCTTGTTACTTAACTGTCTGGAATTCCTGTCTTCTTGAAGACATTTTTCTTGGGGCTTAACAATTAACTGCCTCTTTCAAGCTTTCTTTGCATTGGTTTTCACATTGATTTCACCATTTCTTAAAATACCTATTTTCCTCTTTCTTATGCTTCATCTTCATTGTGCTGGCAAACACCTTCAAGAAGGGGAGTGAAAGATAATTTTTCTAAATCTTCACCCTTCAGAGAATATTTGCCTAAAGAATCCTAGATTCAAAGTAATTTTCCTCAAAACACTGAAATCTTTGTTTTGTTGTCTTGAAAATGAAACATCTGACGCTAGTGTTAGTGTCATTCTATTGCAGTGACCTGCCTTTTCTCCTTGGTAGTTTTTAGGATCTTGTGTGGGCCATTTTTCACTCATTTGTGGACCCCTTGACATGAACGTGTTTATATTTCTCTATCTGTGGGATACTTTCCTTCCTCCATTTTCTGTTCTTCCTTCCTGGAATTCCTATTAGTGGGCTACTGGAGTTCATGGGCTGAACCTTTATCTTGCTTATCTTTTCTCCTCCCTTTTTCTTGTCTTTTTGTGTAATTTTGAGAGATGGAAGGTGAGCAGATCAAACTGTTACTGAAAAACAACTGAAGCACCTAGGTAAGGTTAGGCTGTAGAACGTTTGCTTCAGGTAAGGCATGATTATCACCCTCAAAGATCTGGTGGCTTTGGTGAAAGAGTCAGACCTCCTCTATACCAGGGACCAACAGGTAAAATTAGAGTCAATACAGAGAGTGAAAAAAAAACAGCTCAAGAAAAAGAAAACAATAATTTTTCAATGATCAAAATTCCTCAAAGATAAGACATCCCCAGTCTCCCAGCAGAAATAATATTTTTCTCTCCTGTTTGTAGGGCTAGGATAAAACTAGCTGGGGGCTTCCCTGGTGGCGCAGTGGTTGCGCGTCCGCCTGCCGATGCAGGGGAACCGGGTTCGCGCCCCGGTCTGGGAAGATCCCACATGCCACGGAGCGGCTGGGCCCGTGAGCCATGGCCGCTGGGCCTGCACGTCCGGAGCCTGTGCTCCGCAACGGGAGAGGCCACAACAGTGAGAGGCCCGCATACCGCAAAAACAAAAAACAAAAAACAAAAAACAAAAAAAAAAAACCCAACTAGCTGGAATGCTGGTCTTAAAAGGCTTGGGGTGAGTTAGTAACTTAAGTAGCTGGTCTGAGTTTGTGGGGTTTTTCATCTGGAATGGCCAGAAGGAAATGTACCAAGGACAGAGTATAAGTTTCTCTTCCTGAGAAAGGAAGCCAAAGTCAGTAAAGGAAAAACAGTATCAAAGATGAATATAAACATGTATAACTGATCACAGGATAAAGAGCAGAGGTGATAAGAAACAGGTTATGATGTAGGATGCAAGGTAAATTTTGATGATTTGGTAGTTTAGAATCTATGCAGTATGTAAGGTGAGAGTTCTGGTAGCCTACCATTATTAGATCATAGAGATTCTGGCAAAATGGGTGTTTTCTAGTTATCTTTGCATATTAATCTCTACTCTACTGCATTGTAGATGGAGAACATACTCTGTATGAGTTCATTCTGAAATCTGTTGAAACTTGCTTTTCAACTAAATGTAAAGCTAATTTTTATCAATGTCTTCTGTGTCTGAAAGATTGTTCATTTGGTGTTATTGGCTACTGTGTTCTATATACATCTATTAGGTCAAGATTTATAATCACACTGCTCAAATCTCCGTCTCTAATGAGTTTTTGGTCTGCCTGTTATATCAAGTACTGAGAGACGTATGTTAAAAATATCCCAGTATTATAGAGAATTGCCAGTTTCTCTTGGTAATTCTATTTCTGCCTTATATACACATATAAAGTAACCTTCTTTATCTTTAACAATGTTGTCTTAATATCTCTTATATTAGTATAGCCATACAAGCTTTGTTTAGGTTAGTATTGGCCTAGTATACTTTTGCCACACTTTTATTTTCATCTTTACCCTGAAACTGTATTGTTATATATTAGGTGTTCCTTCTTGCAAACATAGAGTTGGGAATTTTTTTAAAAATCCAGTCTGACAATCTTAGTCTTTGGACTGGAACATGTAGTCCATTTACATTTAATGTAATTAGGTTAAATTCTAACTTACTATTTTGTGCTTCTTCAGTGGCGCATGTATTCTGCTTTATTTCTTGTTTCTTAGTCCATTTATATTAATATGCTTCATTCCATTTTCCTCTTCACTATGACATTGTGCCTTGTTTCTATTCTATTCGTGGTTATCTTAGAAATGTAAAGCATTCAGATTTGCCCTAAAGTCTGAAAGTAATCATAATCCTTGTCCTGGTCAATATAAAAACCTTATATGTTATTACACACACCCCTATTTATATAATGCCTTAAATGCTATTGTTGTTTTTTAATTGATTTTTAAGATCCTAAGATATTACTGTTGTTTTATATATTCACTGTTCACAGATTCATCCGCATAGCTGCCATTTTCTTTTCTCTTCATTCTTTTTTCAAACTCACATCTTCCATCTGAGATAATTCTTTTTCTGCCTGAAGTATACCATTTAGAATTTCCTTTAGTGTGAGCATGCTGGTGGCAAATTCAGTTTTTTATTTGTCTGAAAATACCTTATGTTTTTTCTTGAAAAATACTTTTCAGGGTAAATTATACGAGGTTGGCATTCCTTTTTTCTTTCAGTGCTTTTAGATATCATTCATTATCTTCTGGCTTCCATTATTACTGCTGAGAAACCAACTGTCAGGCTAACTATAGTTCTTTGAAGGTAATTTTTCTTTTTTCTTCTGGTTACTCTCAAGATTTCTCTTTGTCTTTTGTTTTCTGCAGTTTTATTAACAAGAGTCTAGGTGTAGATTTCCTTTTCATTATCTTGCTTGGGAATCACTAGACTTCCTGAATACGCAAATTAGTACCTTTCATCACTCATGAAAATTCTCAGCTATTATTGCTTCAAATAATACCTGTACCTCATTCTGTCTTTCATCACCTTCTGGAACTCCATTTAAATGGATTTTATTTTTAAACACTCATAAAGTACTTCATAAAGTGAAATTATCTTATCCTTATAGTAGACCTATAAGGAGGGTTTCATCATTAACTCCTATTATAGATAAGGAAAATGAGATAGAAAGAGGTTAAGTAATCTGTCCAAGGTCACACAGCTAATGAGTGGCAGAGCCATGTTTAAATGCAATCCTGGTATCTTAGATTTCTCACTCTATTCTCTACACCTTTTGTATACTCTCTGCTGTAGTTTCCTCTTTTTTAAGGTCAGTTGCATTTGGGATACGTCTCTTGGTCTATCTTCCAACTCACTAGTTCTCTCTTGAGGCCTGTTAAAGCCACCCACTGAATTCTTTGGTCATTGTATTGCTCAGTTTTAGAAGTTCTACTTTTAAAAAAAAATCAGATATGCACATTTTATAGTTTTTTATTCCCTGCAATTGTTTTCAAGCCTGTCGTTTATTTCTTTAAACACTTTAGGCATAGTTGTTTCAGCGTCTGTGTCAATAATTCTAACATATGGAGTGTTTGTGCATCTGCTCTCTGTTATTTGCCATTTCTGTTGGTTTTCTTTGTTTATTTGGATATAGTAGTCTTATCCCAGAGATATATGGATGTTTCTTTCAGATGCCTGTAAAACCTTATTAATCTGGAGCCATTTTAGTGCAAATTCAAGGCTCAGGGTTCCTTTGATTTCTTAGGTGATACCAATTTGGGCTAAAAGACTGTGTGGTATACTTTACTATGGTTCATCCTTACCCTGAAGCTATAGCCAGCTTATTGCAGAGAGGGCCTTCTAATAGATTAGCCACTTTATGTTGGTCTAGGGTTTTAATTTCTGTCCCCATCACCTTGCAAATTAAATCAAAATGATAGTTCAAGTGTACCAGGATGAACAAATGTTTTAGGGCAACAGCAGCTTTCCTGGGATAAGAGAAGCTTCGGTGCTTGCTTACTTCACTAGGCTCTCATTTTCCCTGTAATTTTGGTTTTGTACTTCCTTATTATCATTATTGCCAGCTCCTCAGTGCTTTTAAAATTTTTAAAAAACATTTCGTCCAGCATTTTTACTGATTTTAAGTAGGTGAGTTTGTCCAAAAGAACTAAACTTGCCATCATTAAAAACTTTTCTGGTTTTTGAAACATCACTTTTTTTTTTTTTCCTGTTGAAAGGGGTAACTTTTCAACCTGCATTCCTGATCTCACCTCTGAAGCCTAATTTATAACATAATTTGGTTACAAATACAGTAGGTACAGTAGACACATCATAACTTAAAAAAAATCATTTCTTCTCTTCTATCTTCAAGCTCTTTGCTTTCTCTTCATGATTTAATCCTCTTCTTCCTTTCATTGCCAGAGTTCCAATATGACATTTTAGGTACTAAAACTGTGAAATCAGTCATAAAATAAAAATTAATTAATTAAGGACAAAAAAATAATTATTAATATTAAGAACAAAGCCTATAAAGAGCTTTGGCCTCACACACTTGTACTTCCAGTATTTTGCTTTTGAAGCTGTTTAACACAACAATGACATCTCCTAGGTCTGGTTGAGAGTCAGTTTCTTCATGCCTAGAAGCAGAAAAAACATGTAAATGTCTATAATCAATTTAAGAAAAGACATACAATTATGATGGTACAAATAACAGAATAAATTCATTTTGCAATAGACCTAAGTATAATATCATTTGTGTATGTGTCATATCTGCTGTTTCTATAGTCAATTAAGATATGCTGCAATACACTACAATTTTCAAAATTATCCAATTTTAACTTAATACAAATTAAGATTGTACAAAAATAACTCACTAAATTTGATATCACCTAGTCACTCAGAAAGCGCAGATTATAGCTTATCTTTATTACTGTATACTAAAATTATCACAAAGTCAGATCTTTCATATATTGTAATGATAATTAAAATATGAAACATTTTCTAGACTTTAAAATAAGTTGTTTATATAGCATAATCAAAGGAAATCTACATCATAAAACTACTTTTCAATATCTACTAGCCATTTTCAAATGCCAAAATTTGAAGTATATCATTAAACTTATGAGACAGAAAATGTGTCTGTCATGTCCATCTGCATCACTTGGATCTATTTTATATTACACATTATGTAGTTCATAGTCTAATTTTCAACACTGCATAAATAAATCAAATAGGACAGCTCTGCTCAAAAAATTTTTGATACTATTTTCACTATGAACTGAAAAATGCTACTGTAAAAAGCATTTACCATAAAACTGAATTGTTTCAAAGAGGGAAAGCAATCAGATGTCAAATTAGTAGATACTTTGCATTCAGTCAGACTTATAACATACGCTTGAAAATTTTTCTAAAATAAAAACCTGGGGATTCTAGGGCTATGCCGACTAACACGTCTCTGACTCTCACTCCCAGTTCCTCAGATGAGGTGCCTAACCTGCAGCAGGAGGCACAGTCCCTGCCAACTAGAAAAAAGAAAGTATTCCAACTTATGTAGTAGAAATGTCAAATCTCTTAAAAACTTGCAAGAGCTTCCAGTCCCAAATGTTGCTCAAGGACATCAGGAACTTTAGCCGTCAGATCCACCATCCACTGAGACCAGAACAGAGGCAGCACAACACTGCAGTTAGGCCCGTACAAGATCTAAAGCAACTTCCTCCATCCCAGATGGCAGAGGTAGTAGCGATGACGATTCTTGTTTTACTTCAGGCACTATTTTAAGCACTTTATAGATATTAACTCATTTAATCCACACACCCATCCTGTGAGGAAGGTACAATAACTATCCTAGATCCAAACTAAGCCCAGGTAGTCTGGCTCTTCACGACTGCACTATTACACCTTTATAAGGAACACTAAGCAACTAAAAATCACTGGAAGCATGAAGACAGTCAGCCATTGAAATGAAGGGAACAAGCCAAGAAGTCAGAGGACATGGGCTTCATTGATAAGGAATTAATACAGGGAAAAAAGAGGAGCATTCAAATAATTTACATTCTCAATAAGAGATGTGAGAGAATATTTCTCAGTAAAAGCCATTTACTTCAAAATGAAAGGATTCATTACACATCAGGAAGTATTACTTTAAAAAAAAGGACGCATACATATTTTTCCTGGAATTCTAAATATAAATATCATTTAATTTTTTGTAAAGGAAAAGTTAATCATACTGCCTCTCATTTCGAATCCAAAACACTGGATGGCAGAATATGATGATGAAGTCTTGTTTCAAGCATTCTGAGGAGAATTATAATCAGTACTATTATCAGTACTTAGAAAATAAGCAAAAGAAAGGCAAAAACATTTTCAGGCCTTTAAAATCAAGAGTATACCCCTAATGTTTCTATAGAAAATAACTGTAGAAATCTGGTGCATATCATGATATGGCAGGCAATATCCATTCCACCTTTTAGCATATACTACAGAGGTTAGAAAGCTAAAAACTCTTTTTTGTTTGTAGATTCTTTTACAGCTATGGTTCTGGTTAATAACTAGATTCTACTACACAGATACATGTGCATGGGATTTGGAATTTACAAGTAAGGGAGGGTCAATGCAGTGATGCCTGTTTTCTTTGGGCAAGCAACGTCATGGAGACATAGAGGTTGTCTATGCCAGTGTTCCAGTGTGCAAACTCAGCTTTCTGGGGACTGAGAGGGAGTTGACATGTTGGTGGAGCAGCTTCATGCTTTCTCACTCTTCTGATCATGGGAGAGGTAGCAGTTCTTTCCGGTTGGTGAGTTCCTTGGCTGGTCCTGGGAGCCAGATCTCCTGGAGAGCTAGCTCCTCCAATACTTCCTAGTCCAGTCAAGAATCCATTTCCCGGGCTTCCCTGGTGGCGCAGTGGTTGCGCGTCCGCCTGCCGATGCAGGGGAACCGGGTTCGCGCCCCGGTCTGGGAGGATCCCACATGCCGCGGAGCGGCTGGGCCCGTGAGCCATGGCCAGTGAGCCTGCGCGTCCGGAGCCTGTGCTCCGTAACGGGAGAGGCCGCAACAGAGGGAGGCCCGCATACCACAAAAAAAAAAAACCAAAAAAAACAAAAAAAAAGAATCCATTTCCCTGTGTTAACTCCGTCTCTGATATGGAAAGTCAGCCACCCAAACAAAAAATGAATGTGAAAGATGAAAGAAACATATAAAACCTATGATCAATAGTGAATTTGGTCAAGCTTATATTTAACTAACGGCAATGTGATGGTAAAGAACTAAACGTTTGGGGGGTGGGGTACTAAAAAAGATGCTAAAATGCTTCAACTGAGGCACTTGAAAGGAGGAAAGGAGTGTGTGACATGAAGGCTGAAGAGCATCTCTGGAGAAAGCTGTTGCCAGGCTGTGAGTGTGCATCTCTACATGCCCCCTGGGGAAGTGTGGGGAGCATTACCTTCTAATCCTAAACTCAGTAAGGTAGATGCTTTAAGGGGAAAGCACTTTGCAATGCACTTTCCTGAAGTTGCGAGACACAGAGGACTGCATTTGGCTCTTGCCCGGGAAAGTTAAAATGGACCATGGACTGATATTTGAGGACTGACCTATTACCACTCTTACTGCCTTTGAGACTGGCCTGCACTCCTAGACTTTGCTAGGCAAGTGATGTGTAAGTATTTCTCATGGATCAGAAGTAGCCAAGTAGGAGAGATTTGGTTTTGTTATCATGGGGTAGTCATGCATCCTGCCAAAATAGCAACCTGGATACATGAGGAGACCTCAGCAAAAATACGCTGTGGGTATAGCACAGGATGCCCAGAGACGGAGGAAGATGATAGAGAAGCCACCTGGAATAGAGATGCACCAACTGGGACCAGGGAATCCAAAGAGAGTGAGGTGCAGCAATTAGAGACCTTTAAGAGCTCACAGAAGGGTTTCACAAAGAGTGAGCTATAACCACGGCCAGGGTCAGTGGGCAGAGCTCTGAAACCTCTCATGCCTTCTATATAAAGCACAGGAGAAGCAGATCAGTTTCAAAGGTGTAAAACTAAAATTATGTATAACTACTAATTAGGTAATCTGTTTTCCTGAAGATTTCAAGTGAAAAAGACTAGCAAAATAATTTAGCATGTTGAAGGCATATATAAAAATATATATGTATATGTAAATCATCTGCTATTCTCTGTAATTAGGAAAATCTGAGAAGCATTTTGTCTGATTTTAGTAGAGCTACAAAAATTTTCTAGGAGAGAATAATATTATTTTTGAATTCAAGGTAAATAATAGTCAACACAGAGTATGGGTAGATGATTTGCAGTTAAAGATTATAAAAACATGAATAGACATAAAAAGTACATATGTGAGGATTATGCCTAATAAACAAAAAGGTAAATTTAAAAATATCAAATTATTTAGTCATGGTTTTAAAATCTGAACTTAGAAACTCATGTCAATATTACTTTAGCTTAGCTTTTCAGCATATTTCAAGAATACTTTGCTTAAATATAAATGTAATATCAATTAGAATAAATCATAAATTCGGATAAACAGAATTTCCATTTTTGTCATATTTCATATTGACCTGTTTTTCATTACTGAAACTTTAATTTCAAAAAAATCAAAGAGTAGCATCATTTATGTTTTTTCCACTCTGGCTATCTAGTAACATATTAATCATATTTGGAGTTAAGTAAATTATGACTGAGAGAAATTTATGATATTATCATTTATAAGGAACATAAACAAATTTGAAATTCCTTCCATCACCAAGAGTTGGCTAACTGTGAATGAGAAAAATTAGTTTTGCACTAATTTGTTAGTGGTACTTAAATATAAAATCAGGGGCTATTTTCTCCCTAAACCATCCATTTATAGGCTGTGTGTAATAACAAATAATGGTAAAGAAGATAAAATAGAACCTAATATAGTAACTGTTTTATATAATATATACTATGCATATTATATATAATACATATTGCATATATATTATACAATATACATATACAATATACAATAATATATGTAATTGTAAAGAAGAAAGAAAGAGTAAGTGAGGAGGAAATGGACATTTACTCAGGACATGAGACACTAATCTCATGTAGTCCTTACCAAGACCCCACAAGATAGGTAGGATTATCCCCTCTTGTTATGAGGAAATAAAGACTTCAGAAACTTCTGCAAACTCATACAGAGAGTTGGTGGCAGAGAAGGAATTTGAATCACAGTTTACCTAATTGTTTGCAAAAAACAACAGTGAAACAATAGTGGCAGATTTAGAAACACAGAGTTCTTGGCAGTACAGTTTGCAAAGACCAAAGAAGATGGTCCTTTGAAACCATGATTTTTATAGGAAGAGTCAATATAAAAGTAACAGTGCATTTTGCTTATTTTCTGTACCACCACAGCACTCTTCTGTAGCACTTAAAACGTTTTACTGTCATTCATTTCCTTAACTGTCTTTCCTACTGGGATGAATTGTGGAAGGGTAGGAACTGTGTTTTATTGACCTGTTTATCTCCAACACTTTGCCTGCTTACCTGCCCCTTCCCCACCCCACCTGCCCTCCATCTCCAAGCAACAAGTGATCTGACTTCCATCACCATAGTTTGTCTTAATTACCTACTATTTTACAACTTATAAAAGGAATCATACAGTATAGACTCTTTTTTCTTTTGCCTCACTTCTTTTACTCGGCATTAATTATTTTGAGAGTCATCTATGTCACTGCATGTATCAATAGCTAATTCCTTTATATTGCTGGGTAGTATTCCATTGGATAGATATACCACATTTTGATAATTCCTTCACTTGTTAGCATTTGGGTTCTTTCCAGTGTCTCACAATTACAAATAAAGCTGTTATAAACATTAATGAACAAGTCTTTGTATGAACATATATGTCCTTTTATGTTGGGTAAATACCTATGAGTGAAATGCCTGGATCATATGGTAAGTGTGTATTTAAATTTTTATGGACCTGCTGAACTGTACCAAAGTGGCTGTACTAGTCTACATTCCTAATGATAGTGTATGACAGTTCCTGTTGCTCCATATTTTCATCAGCACTTGTTAGTGTCAGTCTTTTTAATGTTACACATTCTAATAGATGTGTGGCAGTATCTCACTTTGGTTTTAATGTGCATTTTCCTTATAATTAACGATGTTGAACATCTTTTTTACGTGCTTATTTGACATCCACGTATCTTCTTTGGTGAAGAGTCTGCTCAAGTTTTTTGCACATTTTTTATCAAGTTTTCTTATTGTTGAATTTTGATAGTTCTTTATATATGTTATATGTAATTCTTTGTTGAATAATGCTTTGCAAATATTTTCTCCACCTGTGTCTTGTCATTTTGTTTTCTTTTACAGTCATTATATATTCCTTTAGTGTGAATTTCACATGTTTGTGACAGAAATGATATTTAATGAAGTGCTTTCTTAGATTCTGCTCAATACATCATAATATATGATATGTGTATTATACTACCTTTCTAAAATTTGGAAAATGCTATATTCTAAGACACATATGGCCCTAAGAGTTTTAGATGAGAGATCTGTACCTCCACCCTCTTCCTGGAATGTTCTGGCTATCGCATGACTAGCTGTAAGTTCCTGTAATTCTTCAAAACTCTCTTGAGGTATTATCTCATTTCTAATGTCAATACTGACTTCCCCCTACCCTTCACCCTATCACAGAATTAAGCATTCCCCATGCTCCCTGACTTCAGACTATACTACAAAGTTACAGTAATCAAAACAGTATGGTACTAGCACAAAAACAGACACATAGATCAACCAGAGACTCCAGAAATAAACCCACACACTTATGGTCACTTAATCTATAACAAGGGTGGCAAAAGTATACAACGAAGAAAAGACAGTCTCTTCAATAAGTGGTGCTGGGAAAACTGCACAGCCACTTGTAAAGGAATGAAATTAGAACATTCTCTAATACCATATATAAAAATAACCTCAAAATGGATTAAAGACCTAAATGTAAGGCCAGATATTATAAAACTCCTAGAAGAAAACAGGCAGAACACTCTTTGACATAAATTGCAGCAGTAATTTTTGGATCTGTCTGCTAAAGCAAAGCAAACAAATGCAAAAATAAACAAATGGGACCTAATTAAACTTAAAAGCTTTTGAACAGCAAAGGAAACCATCAACAAATCCAAGACCACCTACTGAATGGGAGAAAACATTTGCAAATGATATGACCAATAAGGGGTTAATATCCGACATATATAAACAGCTCATACAACTCAGCATCAAATAAACAAACAACCCAATTAAAAAATGGGCAGAGGAACTGAATAGACATTTCCTAAGGAGGAAATGCAGATGGCCAACAGGCACATGAAAAGATGCTCAACAATGCTTGTCACCAGGGAAATGCAAATCAAAACCACAACCAGATATCACCTCTCACCTGTCAGAATGGCTATCATCATAAAGAACACAAATAACAAATGTTGGCAAGGATGTGGAGAAAAAGGAACACTCCTACACTGTTGGGGGGAAAGTAAATTGGTGCAGCCAACTGTGGAAAACAGTATGGAGGTTTCTCAAAAACCTAAAAATAGAATTACCATATGATCCAGCAATTCCAGTCCTGGCACCCCAGTGTTCACAGCAGCATTATTTATAATTGCCAAGACATGGAAGCAACCTGAGCGTCCATCAACAGATGAATGGATAAAGAAGCTGTGGTGTGTGTGTGTGTGTGTGTGTGTGTGTGTGTGTGTGTGTGTAT